>NC_088240.1:66852918-66932918 GCF_036934945.1 Oncorhynchus masou masou
TCTTCCTAAATCTGTATTAAAATCCCCCTATCACTAATTTCCTATTTGTGACACACAGGGGTGTCAGACAGTCCACCATCTCCTTCCTGTCTGCCACCACCTGTGGCCCATACACCACCACTAATCTAAATTTACAATCCCTTATCGTGACATCCACCCCTATAACCCTCCCCTGCATTACCACAAATGAATCCTCCACTTTTACCTCCCTGTGCCCACACAAAATTCCTACCCCCGATGAGTGCACCCCCCTACACCCCAAACCGACTCCCCCTTGTCCCACTCCCTCTTAAATCTACTAACATCCCCTCCATCCCTCAGGTGAACCTCCTGTAAAAAAACAAAAATCAAAACCCACACCCTCCAAATAACTAAAAACCACCCTCCTCTTAACAATATCTCTTAAACCCCTTACATTTAAACTAACAAAAGTGAAATTAGACTCCATGAAAAAAAAAAAACATGTAATACACACAAATTCTAAACTCAGACAGAAAAAAACAAAAACAGGAGACTCACCCGATGCTCCCCTGCTCCATATCTACCGGTGAGAACACCATCCGTAATCCCGACATCCCCCCCACTTCCTCCATCACACCATCCCAGGATGCAGGAATAGTGTTTGGCTTCGGGGTGCCCTGCACCCTGGGTCTACCCCCACAATCCTCCCCTCCCCAGTGTTGCAGCTGGTTTGGAAAAAAATTGGGGAGGCTGAGTCCCCAAACAAAAACTCCCCACCTCCTCCTGTACCCAGTCCTGAGTCTTGTTAGGTGTGTCCCCACCCAAATGAAGTTGAGAGTCTTGGGAAACCAGCAGCAACCCAGAGGTTTCTCCCACCCCCATCACTCTCTTGGCCTCCCCTCCCCCTCACTGTCGGCCAATCGCACCCTCCTCTTCATTCTCTTCTTTGGTGATGGCGGCAGTGGAGAGATACCCCCCCCGCCAGCTCCTCCACCATACCCCTCATCTCTTCCACCATGTCACTTTCCCCCAGTCCACTTTCTCTTCCACCGTCTCCTTCTCCACCACTCCTCCCTTGCTTTCTTCTCTCTCATGCTCCTCCAGTCGGTTGCCTTCTTCCACCGCTTTTCCTGGTTCTCCTACTCCCGTGCCTTCCGTTTCCTTCTCTCTTCCATCCGCCGCTTCTTGCTCCTCTTCCTTCCTTGTGGCCTTCCCCTCTGGACTTGTATTCTTGTCATGAGGCGTGTTTCCTCCCCTCCTCTTCTTCCCCCATCCCCCGCTCCTGCTCCCCCCCCAGCCGCAGACGCATATGACCTCTGACAGGCCGGGCACCCCGCCACAGGTGTGCTGACGAGCCACACCCATGGCATGTCTTAGGCTTGTCACAATCCCTCGCCTCGTGATCCTCAGATCCACAAAATCTGCATTTTCTCATGCTGCACGAGGCGAAAATGTGACCATAGGCCATACAGCGCCTGCAAAATGGGGGCTGACGTGCATAAAACAATGTCCCCCTGTCAGCCCCAAGGGAGAACATAGCAGGAGGATGGAGGTAGCCACCATGTCCCTTTGGGTCCTCCCTGAGGAGGGCCTGGAAACCTCTCCTCTCATTCCAAAACCCAAGGGAGTCTTTGAGGTGCCTAGCTGAGGAAACGTTATCCATGTATCTCCCCAGAAAAGCCCTCACCTCTTCATCCTTAACGTAAGGGTTGTACATGTTAACAGTTACAACCCTAAAGTTATTCTTCGCCAGACTTGATATTTCGTAGTGGCACATCGGCCTCTCACCTCCCACTGCTCTTGCCCTTCTGTCAGGATTTGGCCAGGGTTGTTCCGGGTTTTGGTCAGTAGATGCCCCCATTGTGCTTTTTGTCCCTATGTTTTTCCCTTGATCCCCATTATTATTTGCACCTGTGTCTCGTTTCCCCTGATTGTATTAAACCCTTTGTTTCCCTCAGTTCTGTGCTCTGTGTTTGTATGTTAGCACCCTGCCCTAGTGTTCTGTGTGCTCTTGTCGATTCCGGGTGACGTTCTTGTGGTATTCTGTTTTTTGTTTTTGTTTTTGTTTATTTTTGGTGAGTTTCTTTTGAGGTCTTTTTGTTTTACCTACCACCTTTTGGATTTGCCATTTTTTGTATTTTAGGATTTTTTCTTTATTAAATACACCGTCTTAAGTACTGCTGTGTCTGCCTCATCTTCTGGGTTCTGCTGTCTATTCGTGGCTCAGTTGGTTAAGTGACTGTTTCTCACTCCGGAGACCCAGGTTCGAAACCGGGTCCTGACACCTTCTCAGGATATCATCATGTTTTTCTTCCGTATATAGCGCGACGTTGTATGCTCCCTCCAACGAGTTGCCTTGGAAACAAAACACGTCCTTCACCGTCAGCTTTAGAATCCCCATCAATATAATCCTTCCAAAAGATTCTCGTCCTAAAGGCTCCAACTCCTTTTCCTTCCAAGCAAAACAAATCGTGTTAGCCAGCCCAATCCCAGGGACCGACCGTGATGATGTATTTAGCACCATCTCCGCAAGGAGAATGGCGCTCGTACTCTTCTTCTTCCAATACAAAAAAACGAAAATCCAAAAGTGACCGAAACTGTCTGGTGAACACTACACAGAGACAGGAACAATCACCCACGAAATACAAAGCGAAACCCAGGCTACCTAAATACGGTTCCCAATCAGAGACAACGAGAATCACCTGACTCTGATTGAGAGGCAGCCAAACCTATGTAACACACACCCCTAATCAGCTACAATCCCAATAACCAAAAAACCCCACTAAGAATACAACAAACAATAAACCCATGTCACACCCTGGCCTGACCAACTAATTAACTAAAACACAAAATACTAAGACCAAGCCGTGACAGGTGGATTGTATTTATCATCATTAGTCATTTAGGTCAACATTGGATCATTCAGAGATCCTCACTGAACGTCTGGAGAGAGTTTGCTGCACTGAAAGTAAAGGGGCTGAATAATTTTGCACCCCCAAATTTTTCAGTTTTTGATTTGTTAAAAAAGTTTGAAGTTCCACTTCATGATTGTGTCCCACTTGTTGTTGATTCTTCACAAAAAAATACAGTTTTATATCTTTATGTTTGAAGCCTGAAATGTGGCAAAAGGTCGCAAAGTTCAAGGGGGCCGAATACTTTCGCAAGGCACTGTACATGTGTGTGAGTATGCGCAGTGAGCATGTGTGTATGTTCGTTTGTGATGATTAAGTTTCAGCATTGAGCTGCCCAGTGGACACAAGAAAACACATACTCCCATTTCTCCTGTTTTTCCATCTGCTCTCCAGATCTTTTTATTATTACGGTAAACTATAAACTTTGTCTCTGTTCAGAGTTTATTGCCATAATGTGTTTGAGAATGTGTTACAGCGCCGTGAAAAAGTATGTGCCCCCATTCTGATTTTCTCAATTTTTGTTATCAGATCTTATCAGATCTTCAACCAAAACCTAATATTAGATAAAGGGAACCTGAGTTTACAAATAAAATAAGTGTCATTTTTTTGGTTATTTATTTATTTAAATTTATTCAACACCCAATTCCCTTGTGTGAAAAAGTAATTGCCCCCTTACACTCAATAATGGTTTGTGTAGTTGTTGTAGTTGTTGATCAGTCTCTCACATCGCTGTGGGGGAATTTTGGCCCACTCTTGCATGCAGAACTGCTTTAGCTCAGCAACATTTGTGGGTTTTCAAGGATCAACTGCTCCTTTTAAGTGCTCCCACAACATCTCCATTGGGATTAGGTCTGGACTTTGACTAGGCCCTTCCAAAACTTCAAATGTGTTGCTTTTTAACCATTTTCATGTAGACTTGATTGTGTATTTGGGATCATTGTCTTGCTGCATTACGCAGCTGTGCTTCAGTTTCAGCTCACAGACGGATGGTCTGATACAGAGCAGAATTCAACGTCCCTTCTATTAAGGCAAGTCATCCAGTTCCTGAGGCAGCAAAGCATCCTCAAATCATAACACTACCACCACCACGCTTGACCGTTGGTCTGAGGTTCTTACTTTGGAATGGAGTGTTTGGTTTTCGGCAGACATAATGGGACCCATCTCATCCAATATTAGTTTTGAATTCCGTATACAAAACTTGAGAACATTAGAAGGGGGGCAAATACTTTTTTAACAGCACTGTATATCATGGATAATACATAATTATAAGCAGAGGTGTAATTCGCCCCAAACATCTAAGGGGTACAAAGTATGGATGGCTGGTAGTTGTAGAACTTAGCATTTTTCAAACACCTAACATAGCTTTTTCCTGCAATCTAGAGTCATAATCATTGTTACGGATACAGGTATCCTGTGTGTATGTATCCTGTGTTCTTTTCTCTCCTTCTCCCACTCACAGGTGAAAATCATCACTTCCCAATCAGTCACCAATCAATCATCAATCAGAAGACACACCTCCTCCTGTTTCCTACCCTATCACAGTTCCCTTCCCTTGGTTTAAAAACCCTGTCAGTTGTTTGCTCTGGAGCTCAATCTCTCTGTAAATCGCTATGTTTCACTCTCTCCCACTATGTCTCTATCTCTCTTTATGTATTGAGTTCTCTTTTGTTTTAGCACCTCTATATCACTTTGTCCTCACCTGTGAGTATTGATTTTGGTTATGGTGTTTGCTTGTTTGCTGGTGGGAGAAGGGGGAACCAAGACAAGTCGCCCATGGGCATACACTACCCGTAGGTAGACTTTGTTAAATACACTAGTTAGAACTGGGCGGACCACCCACTGTATTTTTGGTTAGTTAGCTGTTGTTAAAGTAGGCTAGTCTAGCTTAGGTTTTTTTTAATACTTATTGTTTCTTTCCTTGGGTCCAGCTCAGCCCCTTTTCCTGCTCCCCCCATTACTGTGTGTTTTCAAATAAACCTTGAGTTTGACGGTAGATTTCAGTTGTCCTGGTAATTTTGTTCACACTTTTGCTTTGTCACTATTATAATTTGCATGAGTTATGTTACGGGTCTCATTACCATCCCCCCTAGACTGTCGGGCCAAAAGGGATTCGTAACACAACTATTACAGCGGAACAACAGTTTTTAACAATCACATTTGGCACTAATTTCAGAACCTTGTGGTCTTTTTTCAAAACTAGACAAACTCAAAACGGTCATCACTTGTAACACAGTGTCACGGTTTTCATAAGGTGAAGGAGAGTCGGACCAAACTGCAGCGTGTCTATTGTGATCCATGTTTAATAAAACAAACGTAACACGAATCAATACAAAACACTACAAAAACAAATAAACGAAATGAAAACCGAAACAGCCTAAACTGGTGTCAACTAACACAGCACAAGGACATCAAGACACTAAGGACAGGAACAATCACCCACGAAATACAAAGTGAAACCCTGGCTACCTAAATACGGTTCCCAATCAGAGACAACGAGAATCACCTGACTCTGATTGAGAACCGCCTCAGGCAGCCAAGCCTATACAACACCCCTACTTAGCCGCAATCCCAAATACTACAAAAACCCCACTATGAAATACAACAACATAAACCCATGTCACACCCTGGCCTGTCCAACTAATTAACGAAATCACAAAAAAACTTAGACCAGGGCGTGACACACAGGCTGTCCAATGTTCAAAACATTGCATTGTGCATTCATATCCT
Source organism: Oncorhynchus masou masou (assembly GCF_036934945.1). Lineage (NCBI taxonomy): Eukaryota > Metazoa > Chordata > Actinopteri > Salmoniformes > Salmonidae > Oncorhynchus > Oncorhynchus masou. The sequence goes on from NC_088240.1 coordinate 66,858,519, forward strand.
TAAAGAAACCTTGAACTGAAAACCAGTTCCTAAGAAATATCATTTTCCAACAAGAACTCACTGAGCAGAGACCTAAAAAAAATTAATCTGAACGGTGTGTCCTCGGGGTTTTGCCTGCTACATAAGTTCTGTTACTCAGACATGATTCAAACAGTGTTAAACTTCAGAGTGCTTTCTATCCAAATCTATGAATAATATGCATATCTTATATTCTTGGCATGAGTATCAGGAAGTTGAAATTGGGCACGCAATTTTTCAAAAGTGAAAATTCCACCCCCTAGCCCCAAGAGGTTTTAAGAAGCAGTGTATCTTTCTAACTATATGTAGAACATGTATATTTAGTTAAAGTTTATGATGTGTATTGCTGTTATCTGGCGGAGCTATCTATAATTTCTCCTGACATTTTTTAGCATTTTCTGAACATGGCGTCAATGTAAACGGAGATTTATGGATATAAATTGCATATTATTGAAAAAAACATAAATGTACTGTGTAACATGTCCTATTACTGTCATCTGTTGAAGATTTTCAAAAGGTTAGTGAATTATTTTTCTTTTAATCCTGCGTTTGTGATTGCATCTTTTGTTCGACAAAATGGCTACATATCGTCTGTGTCTTTGTGGTGGTTTGACATACATATGTGCTATGTTTTTTAGCCGTAAAACATTTTAGAAATCTGACTCGCTGGGTTGATGAACAAGGTGTTTGTCTTTCATTTGAGCTATTGGACTTGATAATGTGTGGAGGTGAAATATTTCTAAGAATATTTTTGCATTCTGTGCGCCACGGTTTGAGTTGAGCGGGGGGGTGTGGTACCCCTTGGAGAACCTGTAGTGTGAACACGTTATTAATGCAATCGCTTTGTCACATTTATTTTTAACGTTACAGAAATCCTTCACTATTCAATAATCTGAGACGGCGCTCAGACATAAGCAATATTTCTCCGCTATGTTGGAGTCAACAGAAACACAAAATTACAACATAAATATTCCCTTACCTTTGATGGTCTTCGATCAGAATGTAGTGGAAGGAGTCATACTTACCCAATACATCGTTTGGTTTCAAGTCGTGTGTCTTTGTATTAGCATATGCTAACAGTTTCAGCTGAAATGCATCCAAAATGACTTCTGGTCCCGAACAGTTGCGCATCAAAACTTCAAAATTACATATATGTCGACTAAACTGGTCAAACTAAGTGCAGAATCAAGCTTTAGGATGTTATTAACGTATAAAACAATTCTCAATTTGGCCGGACAAACTGACTTCTTCTCATGCAAGTTGGAACAAAGGGAGCTCTGTGCCCAACGCGCGCCTGAAAGTGCATGTATTTTCTCGCAACACTCACAATTGTGCCTGCCAAAGGGTCAAAGCTCGTGGGGTTTGCACAATTAAATGCACTACTGAAAGAGGACATCTCGCGGAAGACATAGAAACTGTTCCCAGATCCTTAGCTGGTTGGAAAGGTTGGGGCGATGACATCAATGTTGGCCCAACTTTCTGTATGACAAAACCAGTTTGGGAGATTGGCTGCCCTGTGAGTTCTGCTATACATACAGACATAATTCAAACGGTTTTAGAAGCTTTAGAGTTTTCTATTCAATAATAATTATTATATGCATATATTAGCAATTTTGGACATTTTTTTTCAGTTTACTATGGGCACGCAATTCATCCAAAGGGGGCAGTATTGTCCCGAGCCTTAACAGGTTTTAAGTTGTCATTTTGAACAGGTGATTTTAGTTCAATGAACAAATGATCTTAGCTTTGTGTATTGTATCCAAGAAATTGGAAAAATAAATTGAAGAAATTGAAAAATGTCCATTTTGATCATTGGTTGTGAGTTTTGAAAAATGACATCAAGGTTCCGAAATTAGTGCCAAAGTGATTGTTTTTTACAAACTTATTTATTTAAAAATATATATATTAAACAGGAAAAACCCTCTGATTACAAGGCAATGTGTTAGGCTGTGACTACATTCATGATCCACTATGGCCTTTTATAAAACAGATCAGTAAATGTTATACAAGATGTATAGCTGTGTCTATGGAAGAGGTTCCTACATAGAGGAGTGGGTGGTATGAACCAATACCAACACACACACACACACACACACACACACACACACACACACACACACACACACACACACACACACACACACACACACACACACACACACACACACACACACACACACACACACACTCACTCATCTCTGTTACAGGTGGATCAGACACTGACAGCTTAAAACAGCAGGACAAAGAGAGAGGGATAGCTCAAATATGATGGACTCATGAGTAATGTGTGTGTGTGTGTTGAATGGGAGTTACCTGGCACTGTCTCTCAATTTGTCAGTGCTTGACAGCAGCATTGTGTATATATATGTATATGTATATGTATATATGTGTTTGTGAATGACAGCTGCTGACGTGCTGCTAACCGCACTCTCCAGTCCAGCATTTTCCCAGACAGTCTCCTGTCTCACCACAACAGTGCTCCTCAGCATGGCACACACAAAAACACACACCCTTTGAATACGGTAGCCTGAATTGACCTTCGGGGAGATTCAAAGTAAGAGAGTCTAGACAGATTTCATCAGGAAAAGGAGACTGCACTGTGGATTCAAATATGTCCTTTATATTTCAGGTGTGGTTTTGTGTCAATATCCAATTACAATGTCTGCAAGAGAAACAGTTTGACACCTCCAATACACTGTAGGACACAAAATAACACCTGTCCTTAAAATACTGCGTAAACATTCTGGGCTGTTTCCTTTTTCTGCAATTAATTGAATTGAGGCTAAAGAAAAAGAAACAAAAGAAGAAACAAAGGACAGAAAGTCCCACAGATGGGTGACATATTCCATTAAAAAGCCAATCTCTACAAAGAAAATATCAACTCAGGATTCATGTTAGGAGGCATGCAGTAACCAGTGATACATTTTGCTCTGAACTGGCAATCAAAACATAATACATAATCAATAAGAAACAGCCAAAGTCAATAAATACAGTATTTATCTATTTATTTTATTTATTTAACTAGGCAAGTCCGTTAAGAACACATTCTTATTTTTAATGACGGCCTAGGAACGGTGGGTTAACAGCCTTGTTCAGGGGCAGAACAACAGATTTTTACCTTGTCAGCCCAGGGATGTGATGTAGCAACCTTTTGGTTACTAGCCCAATTCTCTAACCTCTAGGATACCTGCCGCCCCAAACTATAAACCACTAGCACAGACGCCCACTGTAATCATCTGATTTATCTCCCTTATCCTCCTCCTCACTAATCTCATCCGCTTTTTGAAGAGTGTGTGTGTTTTATAGATGTGTGTGTGTGTGAGGGTAATTTAATTAGAGCAGGTTACTGCCAGGGGTTAATATCCTACATGCACTCTGCTCCTCTCCAAAGGCTAAATTGCTTAAAGCACAATAGGAACTTTAAACAGACTTTTAAAACTGCACGTCTGTGTGTGTGTGTGTGTGTGTGTGTGTGTGTGTGTGTGTGTGTGTGTGTGTGTGTGTGTGTGTGTGTGTGTGTGTGTGTGTGTGTGTGTGTGTGTGTGTGTGTGTGTGTGTGTGTGTGTGTGTGTGTATAACTGCACTGGCCTATTAAGACGTTACATTCTGCTGCTTAGAGTCAGCCAGCTCTCCCCAGACAAACCATCATCTCTCTCTCTCCCTCTTTCTTACTCTCTCACGCTGTCTCTCATGCTCTCTGCCTCACAATCTCACTGTTTCACACATCTCTCTCGCTTTCTCTGACTGAATCTCTCCATCACTTCCCTCTCTCACATAGATACAGATGTAGGATCTTAATTTGAGCCAGTTTGCTACAGCAGGAAAATAATCCTGCAGCAACAGGAAATATGAATTATTATGTGGATTATAATTAAATTCCAATTTTTGTTGGGGTTGATACATTTTTCATAAGGGTAAATCGAGTCGGAAATTTCTAAGTGGAAAATGCACTCAGTAGTGTGTATTCATGGACACCAAGGGAAGCCAGGTGTAAAGGGGTGAGTGACTGGTTGATGGAAAGTCAGGCGCAGGAGAGCAGAGATGGGTGATAACAGGAGAACTTTAATATACACCCTGGCCCAAAGGCACAGCCGAGGCAGCGCAAAGCACAACCACGGTAACATGAACCGGAATAAACAAAACAAAGAAACCTAGGTTTGAAACAAACCTAGCGCAAGCCAGCCTGTAGCGTAACACCCTACACAAAGAACAATTCCACACACAGACATGGGGAATCAGAGGGTAATATACATTTAGTCTAATGAGGTAATGTGAACCAGGTGTGCAGGAAAACAAGACAAAACAAATGGAAAATGAAAGGTGGAGCGGGGATGGCTAGAAGACCGATGACGTCAACCGCCAAACGCAACCTGAACAAGGAGAGGGACCGACTTCGGCGGAAGTCATGACACCAGGCTTCCCCAAAAAACGTACCAATATATTTTTAAATAACATAAAATAATTTATCCTTCGTCTCTGTGTTTCAGAATATTTTCTTCAATTTGCAATTGGCTGAATAGATCTCACAGGAGAAAGCATACAAGTGAGCGAAACAGCACCTCTCTGTCTCTCTACATGTAGGCCATCTATCTGATGCTGTCTGGTCCAAACGAGTATAACATTGTTGCCACCCATAGCATTGAAGGCAAGGGACACCAGCGAGCATCTGGCCTCCCTTCACAAAAAAAGTATAAAACATTTGCCAACATTTGCCAGCGTTGAGCGAAATTGAGCAAGCTCAACTGTGAATCATCCTTGCGTACCAAAAAAAGTGTTAAGGGAAACCAGCTTGGATTTGGCGTCACTCCTATCAAATCCCATTGACAGCATACATCATTGACAGACAACTTGATTTGTTACATCTGGTTGTGTTGTTATCCTCCAGTGGCTAGCTAGCCAGCTTGCTAAAAATTGCCCTTTTCTGGAATTAGCCATGGATGGAGAAAGGGATTAGGACTTGTGGTTTTACTTAATTCTCCATACTAGCCAATGATTATAACGACAATTTTGATCTAACCATTAATTAATACATTGTTGTGCCCCTGCCCTGAGAGGATGGAAGTTCAATATGTAGCTTGATGTAGAAGACTAACGTTAACTAGCTAACGTTGCCCATGAATGGTAGTTAGGCTAGCGAGCAAGCATTTTAGCCAGGTAGCCTAGAAAAACAACAAAAATAAAAGCATGTAGCGTACGACAGAGTGATAGACCGTTTTGCCAGCATGAAAGAGAGGAGGATGGCATTGGTGTTTCTCTACAAGTCGGTGAGTCAACATGTTTTTCTACTTGCACGAACGCGCACACACAGAAATCAGAACCATGGACAGCCACATCATATTTAGTTTACGGTGTTAATTGGACTAAATTGTTTTTTAAAATCTTTTAGTTGTCACTATATTAGACTAAGCAGAGGTGATTTGATGATGTTGAAATGTTGAAATGGTGCTGGAATAGTGGAGGCAGCTCCTGTTTTCTTTGCGACTTGCTCTGCGACTCTCTGTGGTTCTAAATCAATAGTTGTTCGGTGGTCCAAAAATGTCAGAAACATTAACTTGCTTGACCATGCTGTAGGTTATGTAACTGTCTGTTACTGTACATGCAATATGTTTTGTGGACTTCACTGGACAGAGGTTGCTTTCTGGTTTTGTGATAAAACAAAGGTGTGGTTGAATTTATTCTGACACTGTGTCTTCTTATTGTCTCAGCCTTTAGGCCTATATATATCACAGTCACAAAACCACTTAATAGGCAAGTCAGTTAAGAACAAATTCTTATTTTCAATGACGGCCAGTGGGTTAACTAGGAACAGTGGGTTAACTGCCTGTTCAGGGGCAGAAAGACAGATTTTATACCTTGTCAGCTCGGGGATTTGAACTTGCAACCTTTCGGTTACTAGTCCAATGCTCTAACCACTAGGCTACACTGCCACACCATATGAATTAACAAGTTATAGAGAAAACAACGCAATTATCGCAACACATAGATTTTAATGGCATTTTTTGGGGGGGTGCTTTATTTATTTTTTACTTATCTATTTTTACACTTATTTTTCTTAACTGCATTGTTGGTTAAGGGTTTGTAAGTAAGCATTTCACTGTAAGGTCTACACCTGTTGTATTCGGAGCATGTAACAAATACAATACAATTTGATTTGATTTGAGAGAGAATAAAGTAGACGGCGCAGATCAAAAGTCTGATATATGTCCGGATGACGCAAATATGCCCAAATATGGGCATGTACATCCAAATATACATCCTGTTCATGTTGTCACGTGTTGGAGGATGTGTTATTTTTTGGATATATTGCATCTATTCCTTTGAAGTTGTCATGATGATTGATGTGTAAGGACCTGGTTGAACTGGGGGGGATGTGTTTGAACAGTGGCCAGCTGCGTACATTCCTAAAAAGTAACCGCTATGTCTCTGCGTTTAAAAAGAAACCTGCCCCTCTTGCGAAGCCTAGTTGGGGCTACAGCTAAAGAAAGGAAGGCCATCTTGGGTCACTGTTCTTCAGATCTCATATTATCCCGATGTGAGATTGCTTTGAATCTTCTTAAATGTTATTACCCAGTTTGTTTTGTGCATTACTTCATACACATGGTAGAACTATTGGAATATGAATTGCTGGGTATTCACCATCCACCCGACCTACGGCAGAAGGCAGAACAATGGTCTAGCCTCTTCGGTGAGGCGCCGGGTAGCCTGGGAGTCCTACTGGAGAGAAGGAATTGAAGACGCAGATGGAGGAAGACTTGAGGTAGATGTGGAGGGGTCTTAGTGAGATTGAGATGCCGGGCAACCCGTCCTCCATTACCGAGCATATTAATCATTAGTGAATAAACTTGACGAACTCAGAGCAAGGATCTCCTTCCAGAGAGACATCGGATTCTGCAACACTGTTTTTCTGAGACTTGGCATTCCTCTGACATTCAAACGGATTATATAAAACCAGCGGGTTTTATGTAATACAACTTTAGGTATTTGTTAACGTAAATAATCAATAAAATTGAAGACATGAGGATCTGTGTTCAATACAGGAGGAAAACAAAGATGGCCGTACTTCTTCATTACATAAAGGAAAAACCTCACTCAATTTCTAAAGACTGTTGACATCCAGTGAAAGTAGTAGGAACTGCAAGACGGTCCCTTAGAAATCTGGATTCCCAATTAAATCTTATTTAAAAGAGAGTGACCTCAATTTTTTTTTAATGGCTTGTCCTCGGGGTTTCACCTGCTAATTAAGTTTTGTTATACTCACAGACATGATTCAAACAGTTGTAGAAACTTCAGAGTGTTTTCTATCCAAATCTGCTAATAATATGCATATCTTATCCTCTGGGGATGAGTAACAGGCAGTTGAATTTTGGCATGCATTTCATCCGGACGTGAAAATACTGCCCCCTGTCACCAAGAAGTTAAAGGGGCAGTGTTGCATTTTGAGACAGGCTTGAATAAAACTAAGTAGACCAATCTGAGAAGAATAATGCATTTTATTTTGTAAAGCTGTTTTTTGCATCAAACAACACAAAAGCATTTTCAGTCACCTTTTTGTCTGGAGGTCTGGATAGACAGGTTAATGTCAAGCCCTGCATGTTTTTTCAAAAGTCTAATGGAATCTAGGCCTACATTGAACACCACACATTGGCTTATACTGTAGGCTGAATGATAGAACAGCTATTTCCTTGTTAAAATGTTATGGGATGCATTTTCTACATTGTTTTTGATGATAGACCACTCTGGTAGGCCTACATTATGACCAAATAGCCACAGAGCACTGTTAAAACTGAAACTTAAAGCAGGTACAGCCTCAGTGTTCACAGTAAACCAGCCCTGGAAGTTGCACAGAATGTTCACAACGTTTAAGTTTGCGCTCAGCAGACCTGAAATTTGCTCAGTTTGAGGGAACAGTGATTATGATATGAAGGAAATGTATTTCAGAAGAACAGAATATTTTTTGGCCTACCCTTGGCACATGTTATCTGGCTATGCTCTATGCCATAGGCTGTAGGCTTGTTCATTTAGCTGACAACATATGCTTATAAATTCAATTATTTTATTTTATCAGATTTTATAGAAAGTATATAATTCAATTTAGCTGAATAAAATAGAAAGGATATTTTCCCCATTAGCCTACCGAGTGAGTGCCCATATGAAGTGGCTATGTTGAGCGTCAAATTATACTTTTAAACAGGTCCTATATGATAGATTTAGAGTTACTTGGCAACTTTAATCGTGAATGATACAAACCTTAGAATCAAAACATATATGGGTTGCATGGTGCAACTATAAGCTATTGATGATTTGAGAAACAAAAAAATTGTGCTCTGTTCCTTGCCTCAGGTTGCACAGCTGTTCCTTCCTGAGTGATTTTATTGGGCGGTATGCAAATTGGAGTGGGTCTAGGGTTTCTGGGATAATGGTGTTGATGTGAGCCATGACCAGCCTTTCATGGCTATAGACGTGAGTGCTACCGGTCGGTAGTCATTTAGGCAGGTTACCTTAATGTTCTTGGGCACAGGGACTATGGTGGTCTGCTTGAAACATGCTGGTATTACAGACTCAGTCAGGGAGAGGTTGAAAATGTCAGTGAAGCTTCCCGGGTGGCGCAGTGGTTAAGGGCTCTGTCGTAACCGGCCGCGTCTGGGAGGTCTGTGGGGTCCGTGGGGCACAATTGGCCTAGCGTCGTCTGAGTTAGGGAGGGTTTGGCCGGTAGGGAAATCCTTGTCTCGTCACACACCAGCAACTCCCACGCAGTGCGTGCTAACCAAGGTTGCCAGGTTGGTTCCTCTGACACATTGGTGCAGCTGGCTTCCGGGTTGGATGGCGCTGTGTTAAGAAGCAGTGCGGCTTGGTTGGGTTGTGTATCAGAGGACGCATGACTTTCAGCAGTCTCTCCCGAGCCTGTACGGGAGTTGTAGCGATGAGACAAGATAGTAGCTACTAAACATTTGGATACCATGAAATTGGGGAGAAAAATGGGTTCAATAAATGAAATGTCAGTGGTCAGCAGTTGGTCAGCGCATGCTTGGGGAACACGTCCTGGTAATCCATGCGGCCTTGTGAATGTTGACCTGTTTAAAAGTCTTACACACATTGTTTGCGGAGAGCGTGATCACACTGTCATCTGGAACAGCTGATTCTTTCATGCATATTTCAGTGAAGCAAGCATAAAACTAATTTAGCTTGTCTGGTAGGTGTGATTCCCTTTGTAGTCTGTAATAGTTTGCGAGCCCTACCACATCCAACGAGCTTCGAAGCAGGTGTAGTACGATCCGATCTAAGTCCTGTATTGATGCTTTGCCTGTTTGATGGTTCGTCGGAGGGCATAGTGGGATTTTTCTATAAGCTTCCAGGTTAGAGTCTTCTCCTAGAAAGCGGCAGCTCTACCCTTTAGCTCAGTGCGTATGTTGCCTGTAATCCATGGCTTCTGATTGGGGTATGTACTTACTATGGGGATGACGTCATCGATGCACTTACTGATGAAGCCAGTGATTGATGTGGTGTACTCCTCAATGTCATCGGAAGAATCCCGGAACATATTCCAGTCTGTGCTAGCAAAACAGTCCTGTAGCTTAGAATCTGCTTCATCTGACCGATTTTTTTTATTGACCAAGTCACTGGTACTTCCTGCTTTAATTTGATCTTGTAAGCAGGAATCAGGAGGATAGAATTATGGTCAGATTTTCATAATGGAGGGCGAGGGAGAGCTTTGTACACATCTCTGTGTGTAGAGTAAAGGTAGTCTAGAGTTTTTTCCCTCCGGTTGAACATTTGACATGCTCATAGAAATGAGGTAAAACGGATTTAAGTTTCCCTGCATTAAAGTCCCCGGCCACTAGGAGCGCCGCCTCTGGATGAGAGTTTCCTGTTTGCTTATGGCGGTAAACAGCTCATTGAGTGTTGTCTTAGTGCCAGCATCGGTGTGTGGTGGTAAATAGACAGCTACTAATAATACAGATGAAAACTCTCTAGGTACATAGTGTGGTCTACAGCTTATCATGAGATACTCTACCTCAGGCAAGCAAAACCTTGAGACTTCCTTAGATATCATGCACCAGCTGTTGTTTACAAATATACATAGACCGCCAACCCTTGTCTTACCAGATGCTGCTGTTCTATCCTGCCGAAACAGTGTAGATCTTTGACATTATGGGGTATTGTGTGTAGGCCAGTGAGAGAAAACATAAATGTAATACATTAAATTCAGGCTGTAACTCAACAAAATGTGGAAAAAGTAAAGGGGTGTGAATACTTTCTGAAGGCAGTATATATATACTGTGTATACAAAAGTATGTGGACACCCCTTAAAATTAGTGTATTCGGCTATTTCAGCCACACCCATTGCTAACAGTCATATAAAATCACCACACAGCCATGCAATCTCCTTACACAAACATTGACGGTAGAATGGCATTACTGAAGAGCTCAGTGACTTTCAAAGTGGGACCGTCATAGGATGCCATCTTTCCAAGAAGTCAGTTCATCAAATTTCTGCCCATCTAGAGCTGCCCGGTCACCTGTAAGTGCTGTTATTGTGAAGTGGAAATGTCTAGGAGTAACAATGGCTCAGACGCGACGTGGTAGGCCACACAAGCTTACAGAACGGGACAGCTGAATGCTGAAGTGCTTAGTGCGTAAAAATCATCTGTCCTCAGTTGCAACACTCACAACGGAGTTTCAATCTGCCTATGGAAGCACCAAACTACTTCTGCAAGCTTTATGAAATAGGTTTCCATGGCCGAGCAGCCGCATACCAGCCTTAGATCACCACGCTCCATGCCAAGCATCGGTTGGAGTCGCGTAAAGCTCGCCGCCGTTGGACTCTGGAGCAGTGGAAACGCATTCTCTGGAAGTGATGAATCCCACTTTACCATCTGGCAGTTCGACGGATGAATCTGGGTATGGCGGATGCCAGGAGAATGCTACCTGCCCCTATGCATAGTGGCAACTGTAAAGTTTGGTGGAGGAGGAATAATGGTCTGGGGCTGTTTTTCACGGTTCGGTATAGGCCCCTAAGTTCCAGTGAAGGGAAATCTTAACGCTGGAATCTTGACATTTCAACTTTGTGGCCCATTCCTGTTTCAGCATGACAATGCCCCTTTGCACAAAGCAAGCTCCATACAGAAATGGTTTGTCGATATCGGTGTGGACTGGCCTGCACAGAGCCCTGACCTCAACCCCATTGAACACCTTTGGGTGGAGTTGGAACACTGACAGCGAGCCAGGCCTAATCGGCCAACATCACTGCCCGACCTCACTAGTGCTCTTGTGGCTGAATGGAAGCAAGTCCCCGCAACAATGTTCCATCGTAGTGGAAAGCCTGCCCAGAAGAGTGGGGGCTGTTAATGCAGCAAAGGGGGTACTAACTCCATATTAATGCCCATAATTTTGGAATGAGATGTTAGACGACCAGGTGTCCACAAACCTTTGGTCATGTAGTGTATATAGACTTGAATCTATCAGCCAATTGGTTTCATGGGCATGGCTTGAAATGTGATGCGTGTACATGTCTTGGCATCTGAAGGTCCATTCTGCAGGCTCCAAGCAGACAAGGTATTGAAGCATTTTAACCACCTCAGCTCCAGGGACCAGACTGTTCATGTACATATAACCAAATTTACATTATATCAATATACAAATCAACATATAAAAACAACCATATAGCTCTCACATTTACGGGTACTCTACGTTGGCCACTGGGTAATAATTCTTCCTCAGGTTGTTACTGAGGTCCACCAACACCTGCAAATCAACAGGGCATCAAATACACTGATTCATACAATATATTGTCCAAATAAACTGGAATATACATTATATTGACTAAATACACAAGCATTTCTCTACACTCTCAATAACATCTGCTTACCTTGTGTGTGTGACCAATACATTTGTTATTTGAAATACACTGGAACATAGAATATATTGGCTAAATACTGGCAAAACAGACATTCAAACATATTGCAAAAGTAATAAAACATACAGTATATGCTACTTTTCCCTTTTTGCTGATTTAGCTGAAGGAAGTCGTAGTGTTGTCTCTGGACAGCGATGAAGATCAGAAGCGTTGACTGGGCAGCTGCAGCTGCAGCATGGCCCAGGACCTGCATATACATCATCAACATAGTGATACACACACAAACACACATACAGTATATTCATAAATACTCCTTCAAACATAAACAAATACATTGAAATACATTTACAACACAGTAAAAACACATCATCAGATCTATTTTATTATGTACCTGTGCTCCGTGGGGTAGGAGGCTGCTGTGGGGCCGAACACCACCCCGTACCCCGCCTGTAGCAGGCCCAGAGAGCACCACAGGTCTCCCGTCACAAACACACACACCCTCTCACACTCAGGTGGGGCAGGCACAGCCTCCCTCATCGGAGACAGGGATACACACTCACTCTTCTCCTCACTCCTCTCCTGACCCGTCATGCCTGAACAGAGACAGGCAAATACCTCCTCGAGTCGTAGATAGTCAACAGAAAGTGTCAGAAAGACCAAAGAATTAAAATACCTTCCTGAAGTTGCAATCACAAAAAAAAGTACATTCACATAAATGGAGCTCGCAGGATGAACGTCCCTTTCACTTCGCTAAGTTCTTAAACAGACACCTCCTCTAGACGGAGTTACTGTCCAGATGGAGCACTGTCAATCAATGCTAGGACAGCTTGCTGTAGTTCAAATCCTGCAATGAAATGGTTTCTGCATTTCTTACATGTCCCAAAACAATAATATTCAGAGTTGGAGCAGCTCCTCTGAGTTATCCCAGATGAAAGTTTGACTGAGACACTACTCACTGAGTCTCTATTTGTGTCTGGGCATGCTCCTGTTGTGAGGAGGGAAGGGAGTAGTCTCTCTGCCAAGCTGGAAACTCAGTTGGAAGAGGAGGGTTTTTGCGTGTGTGTGTGTATGCAACAATAAGCTTGTAACCACAAAAAAATCACAGTATGTGAAATACCTGAAGAACTGTGTCACATCACCATGAACAGTGTCTTGAAGCACTGGTTTCATGAAAGCAAGAAAAATCTAAATGCTTGAGGTGGGGTCAGAGCACAGTGGAATTAATGAACCCAAGCTTTAGACTGGGCTTAGTTTACAGTAAGCTAGTAGCGGTGCATGGGTAAAAATCACTGGGGAAGCTAAAACATTGCCATTTTACAACCTATGTGTTGTGATAATTGGGTTTTGCTCTACAACCGGTTAGTTCATATGCCTTGGGACCTTGATATACAGGCATAAGTCTGAGACAATATGAAGACACAGTGGCAGAATAAATTGAACCAGACCTTTTTTTCATTACAAAACCGAAGAGCAACCTCTGTCTGGTGAAGTCCACAAAACATATTGCATGTAACAAACAGTTACATGACCAACAGCATGGTCAAGCAGGGTAATGTTTCGATGCACCTGCGATAACCTCTGCAAAATATGTGAACGCAGCCAAGAAATTTTGATTTGAGCTCTCTCTGTGTGTGCGTGTTTGTGATCAGTGTGTGTGTGGGAACGACATAAACAACCCTCCCATACACATCATGAACCACACAAAGACAGACACACAAAGACACACTGCTACCCAACCACCCACAGTATACCACAGAGAGCAATCACAGGTCAGCAGAACTGTGGTTCACCTTAACCCAAACACAGCAATTATGGTGTTCTATGAACACAGGAAGAGGAGCTTTCAGAGGTGGAATTGAGTAATGATGTTAAACCTTGACCTATAAGTCCTATATAATAATATTTTGTGTATTTGAAGAATTAAAGAGAGAGAGAGAAATAGCTAGAGGGAGAAAGAGAGGCTAGGTCTTACATTAGCCTGTAATTTGTGGGTTTTCTTCTGGAACCCATGTCAAACCCACTCACCAGCAGTCATTATCTCATAAGACGGGAGGGGAAAATACAGATACACACACACAAACAAACTGATAATGGGGCACAGCGCCGGCATAGTTACTGGCCTTCTGATTGGTCTGTCTCCTTACCAGCAAAGTGTCTGCTACCTGGCAACTAACAATATGCATCCACTTCCTCCCATAATAACAAGGTTCTTCAGTTTTGGCTTTGACCGCTATTGGAATTTGCAAGTTTTTGTAGTTAGCTGATTAATGTAGTTAATCAGACTTAGGTTGATCAGGCTTATTATTGTTTGGTATTAGCTAAGGACCAGACAGAGGCCGTGTTGATGTTACTGAGTGGGGCACAAGACAAGAAAAAACTGTTTTCAGTTGTTTTTTTCTGTATCTCGTCATTTACAGCTGGCCTGTCAGCAGTGCGTGTGACCTGAACTGCTCTCTACCCCACACAGACCCTTATTACGAACCACCAGTTCAATGACCCTCCAGTCTCAGCCCCAGCCCCAGTCCATAACCATAAAAAGCACAAACAGGAGTCAACACCCTGAGTTCCCAGGACCAGCATGGGAGACCACTGACTGAGGTCCCAAAACAGGAAATTCTCAGATTAAGTTAAAGGGCACTGCAGTGAAAGTGTGCCCTTTGTTTCCCCATTGGGCTGTTGATTATTGTTTCCATGTCTGTTGGTCGTGTGAGTACCTATGCGTAGTCTCAGCCTGTGCTGCGTGTTTTGTGCTTTGTGTACTACGGGTCCTGGAGTTCCGGACTATAGCGGCTTTCACCGGATGGAACGAGTTGGCTCTGGTCACCGTTATCCGCAACGGACTGCGGGAGGAGGTACAGCTGGAGTTAGCCTGCCGTGATGACAAACTGTCACTCGACCATCTCATCAGCATGGCGATCCGGCTGGACAATCTCCTGCGGTCTTGATGTAAACCTGCGCAGAATCCAGAGCCCATGGCTACACCTGCTCCATGGCCAGAGCCGATGGAGGTGGTCTTGGCACGTTTTCCCGAGACAGAGCTCAGGAGAAGGAGGAATCTGGGCATCTGCTTCTATTGTGGGGAAAGGGGTAATTTCTCCCCGACCTGCTCTCAATCCCCTATGAGCCGAGGAAGTGACAAGCCAGGGAATTCTCCTGCGCTAACCCAGGTAGGAGGCAAGGTCTCCTCTCCTTGTCTGTCAAATCAACCAGTGTGTTTTCCCGTTAAATTCCATGAGTACTCTCGCCCTTCACTCCAGTTAGGTCTGATTGATTCCGGAGCTGCTGGGAATTTTTTAGATAGCGCACTGGCCACTGAATTACACATCCCTTTGGTTCCCCTAAAGTCACCCATTCCGGTTTGAGCCCTGGATAATGGTCCAATATGAACAGGGCTCCTACATCACATTACTGTTCATGTTTCTTTGCTGATCCAGGATACTCATTCAGAACAGATCTCCTGGTTAAGTTTGCATAACCCAGTTATTTCCTGGTCTGATAGGGACTGCTGGGTTGGTCGCAGGAGTATCAGGGGAGGTATCTTGCGGTGTCTGTCAACACCACTACGGTGGAAATTCTGGACTGTGCTCCTCAAGTGGATTTACCAGAGGAGTACCAGGATCTGTACCATTTTTTTTCTAAGACCCAGGCTACACGCCTGCCTCCCCATCGCCCCTGGGCCTGTGCCATTGACCTGTTGTCTGACACAGCCCTCCCGAGAGGATATGTCTATCCCCTCTCCTATGCAGAGACCGAGGCCATGGAGAACTATGTACAGGAGAGTCTCCAGCAGAGTTCTATCCGCAAGTCACCAGCCTCCTCAAGCTTATTTTTTTTAGAAAGATGGGGGACTGCGCCCCTGCATTGATTATTGAACACTGAACAAGGCCACCATCAAGTTCAGCTATACTTTACCCCTGTCATGACGTTGGCCTGGGGGTAGGTTTATGACAGTCATAAATACCTCTTTCCCCCTTTTTCCTCTCTTTATCCTACTGATGTTACATTTGCAAAACCCTTGGTTAACATAGAGATTCTGGGAACATCAGAAGGTGGGGGAAATGAACTATATTCTGGTAATCCGACCAATGGAACATATGTGGTGGTACTTAATGAATATGATGTCTGTTCAGTTGTCATCTGAGACATTCTCATCAATGATGAGATGACATAAACTCTACAGTGTAAAGTCTACACATCAGAGTTATCGGATTCACGTGGAATTGCTGTTCAATTTAAATGTTTGAATATGAAATGTTTCGTGATGGGATGAAATGTGATTTTAGCTTCTAAAATATGAGATTTAGGTTTTCATAAGATAGGGCTCTGCTCAATCAGTGGCCCACCCCTGTGAAGGGACATGGGCTATAAAACTTTTCAAACACGCCCTCCTCTCCCTTCCTATATAAGCCCTTGACGACAATGTAACCTCCTTTTCCAAGGACGTGAGGACGATGGTCCGATGTCAGAATGGTTCAGATTATAAATACAGAACGAAGCCAACATCAGTGTGTCATGTCTTGTTATGTCTGTTCCTGTCCTTTCTCTTCACTCTCTCTCTCTGCTGGTCTTTTTAGGTTACCTTCTCTGTCTCTCATTCTTCAGCTGTTCTACATTTCCCCTAACTAGCTCATTCTCTCTTTCCCCACCTGTTCTCTCTTCCCCCTCTGATTAGGTCTCTATTTCTCTCTCTGTTCCTGCTACTTTCAGGGTCTGATTCTTGTTTGTGTTTTTTGATGCCAGAAGCAAGCTGTCGTCTCGTTTGCTTCCACCTTGTCCTGTCCTGTCGGAGTCTGCCTGGCAGGTGCCACCTGCACTATACTAACGTTCTTTTGTTCCGCTGACAACGTTGGAAGAGGATTTATGCCATTCCTGTTTTTTCATTAAAGAACTCTGTTTTCTGTTAAAACCGCTTTTGGGTCTTCACTCAAGTTCATAACAGAAGAATCAGACCAAGAATGGACCCAGCGGCTCCGGACCCTTTTCACTCCGCCGTCGAGATCCAGGGAGCGATGCTAGGCAGACACGAGGAGGAATTGTCTGCTGCTCGACATGCCGTTGAGACCCTGGCCGTCCAAGTCTCCGACCTCACAAGACAGGTTCACCAACTCCACCTCGATCCGCCCACTTCCAGGGTTTCCGAGTCTCCGGAGCCCAGGATCAACAACCCGCCGTGTTACTCTGGGGAGCCCACTGAGTGCCGCTCATTCCTCACTCAGTGTGATGTGGTGTTCTCTCTCCAGCCCAACACTTACTCCAGGAGCGCAGCCCGCATCGCCTACGTCATTTCTCTCCTTACCGGACGGGCGCGTGAGTGGGGCACGGCAGTCTGGGAGGCGAGGGCTGAGTGTATTAACCAGTATCAAGACTTTAAGGAGGAGATGATACGGGTTTTTGACCGTTCTGTTTTTTTGGGGAGGAGGCTTCCAGGGCCCTGTCTTCCCTATGTCAGGGGAATCGATCCATAACGGATTATTCTATTGAGTTTCGCACTCTCGCTGCCTCAAGTGACTGGAACGAGCCGGCTTTGCTCGCTCGTTTTCTGGAGGGTCTCCTCGTCGAGGTTAAGGACGAGATCCTCTCCCGGGAAGTTCCTTCCAGTCTGGACTCCTTAATAGCTCTCGCTATTCGCATAGAGCGACGGTTTGATCTTCGTCGCCGAGCTCGAGGAAGGGAGCTCGCGTTCTCCGCTGCTCCCCTCTCCACATCACTGCCACCTGCCGCATCACTGCCACCCTCCTCCGCCGGCTCGGATGCTGAGCCTATGCAGCTGGGGGTATCCGCATCTCGGCCAAGGAGAAGGAACGGAGAATCACCAATCGCCTCTGTCTCTACTGCGGCTCCGCTGGTCATTTTGTCACCTCATGTCCAGTAAAAGCCAGAGCTCATCAGTAAGAGGAGGGCTACTGGTGAGCGCAACTATTCAGGCCTCTCCTTCTGGATCACGCACTACTTTTCCGGTCCATCTCCGCTGGCCCGGTTCATCTGCTTCCTGCAGTGCCTTGATAGACTCTGGGGCGGAGGGCTGTTTTATGGACGAGACCTGGGCTCGGGAACATGACATTCCT
The DNA here is from genome assembly GCF_036934945.1 of Oncorhynchus masou masou. Taxonomy (NCBI): domain Eukaryota; kingdom Metazoa; phylum Chordata; class Actinopteri; order Salmoniformes; family Salmonidae; genus Oncorhynchus; species Oncorhynchus masou. The sequence continues at coordinate 66,876,456 of NC_088240.1, forward strand.
CTCAGACAGTTAGGGAGCCCACGGCCTTGTTCGCTTTAGATGGTAGTTCTCTCCCCAAGATTCAGCGTGAGACGCTGCCTTTAACCCTCACTGTCTCTGGTAATCATAGCGAAACCATTTCTTTTTTAATTTTTCGTTCACCTTTTACACCTGTTGTTTTGGGTCATCCCTGGCTAGTCCGCCATAACCCTTCTATTAATTGGTCTAGTAATACTATCCTATCCTGGAATGTTTCTTGTCATGTAACCTGTTTAATGTCTGCTATCCCTCCTGTTTCCTCTGTCTCTACTTCACAGGAGGAGCCTGGCGATTTGACAGGGGTGCCGGAGGAGTATCACGATCTGCGCACGGTGTTCTGTCGTTCCAAGGCCACTTCTCTCCCTCCACACCGGTCGTATGACTGTAGTATTGATCTCCTTCCGGGAACTACTCCCCCGGGGTAGATTATACTCTCTGTCGGCTCCCGAACGTAAGGCTCTCGAGATTATTTGTCGGTTTCGCTCAACGCCGGTACCATTGTCTCCTCCTCCTCTCCCGCCGGAGCGGGGTTTTTTTTTGTTCAGAAGAAGGACGGGTCCCTGCGCCCATGCGTGGATTATCGAGGGCTGAATGACATAACAGTTAAGAATCGTTATCCGCTTCCTCTTATGTCTTCAGCCTTCGAGATCCTGCAGGGAGCCAGGTTTTTCACCAAATTGGACCTTCGTAACGCCTACCATCTCGTGCGCATCAGGGAGGGGACGAGTGGAAGACGGCGTTTAACACTCCGTTAGGCACTTTGAATACCGGGTTCTTCCTTTCGGCCTCGTTAACGCTCCAGCTGTCTTTCAGGCACTAGTTAACGACGTCATGAGAGACATGCTGAACATTTTTGTTTTCGTTTACATGGACGATATCCTGATTTTTTTCTCCGTCTCTCTCGATTCATGTTCAGCACGTGCGACGCGTCCTCCAGCGCCTTTTGGAGAACTGTCTTTATGTGAAGGCTGAGAAGTGCATTTTTTTCATGCCGCCTCTGTCCCTTTTCTCGGTTCCGTTATTTCCGCTGAGGGCATTAAGATGGATCCCGCTAAGGTTCAGGCTGTCATTGATTGGCCCGTTCCTAAGTCACGCGTCGAGCTGCAGCGCTTTCTGGGCTTCGCTAATTTCTATCGTCGTTTCATCCGTAATTTCGGTCAGGTGGCAGCTCCCCTCACAGCCCTTACTTCTGTTAAGACGTGCTTTAAGTGGTCCGTTTCCGCCCAGGAGCTTTTGATCTTCTTAAGAATCGTTTTACATCCGCTCCTATTCTTGTTACACCTGACATCTCTAGCCAGTTTGTTGTTGAGGTTGACGCGTCAGAGGTGGGCGTGGGAGCCATTCTTTCTCAGCGCTCTCTCTCTGACGGCAAGGTCCATCCTTGCGCGTTTTTCTCTCATCGCTTATCGCCGTCAGAACGTAACTATGATGTTGGTAATCGCGAACTGCTCGCCATCCGCTTAGCCCTAGGCGAATGGCGACAGTGGTTGGAGGGGCGACCGTTCCTTTTGTCGTTTGGACTGACCATAGGAACCTTGAGTACATCCGTTCAGCCAAACGACTTAATGCGCGTCAGGCTCGTTGGGCTCTGTTTTTCGCTCGTTTGAGTTTGTTATTTCTTATCGTCCGGGCTCAAAAAAACACCAAGCCTGATGCTTTATCTCGTCTCTTCAGTTCTTCTGAGGTCTCCACCGACCCCGAGGGGATTCTCCCTGACGGGCGTGTTGTCGGGTTGACTGTCTGGGGAATTGAGAGGCAGGTAAAGCAAGCACTCGCTCACACTCCATCGCCGCGAGCTTGTCCTAAGAACCTTCTGTTCGTTCCCGTTCCTACTCGTCCGGCCGTTCTTCAGTGGGCCCACTCTGCCAAGTTAGCCGGCCACCCCGGCGTTCGGGTACGCTCGCTTCCATTCGCCAGCGTTTCTGGTGGCCCACTCGGGAACGTGACGCGCGTCGATTTGTCGCCGCTTGTTCGGTCTGCGCGCAGACTAAATCTGGGAACTCTCCTCCTGCCGGCCGTCTCAGACCGCTTCCCATTCCCTCTCGACCGTGGTCTCACATCGCTTTAGATTTTATCACCGGACTGCCTTCATCAGCGGGGAAGACAGTTATTCTTACGGTTGTCGATAGATTCTCTAAGGCGGCTCATTTCATTCCTCTCGATAAGCTCCCTTCTGCTAAGGAGACGGCTCAGATCATTATCGAGAATGTTTTCCGAATTCATGGCCTTCCGTCTGACGTCGTTTCCGACAGAGGCCCGCAGTTCACGTCTCAATTTTGGAGGGAGTTTTGCCGTTTGATTGGGGCTTCCGTCAGTCTCTCGTCCGGCTTTCATCCCCAGTCTAACGGTCAAGCCGAACGGGCCAATCAGACTGTTGGTCGCATTTTACGCAGTCTTTCTTTTTCGTAACCCTGCGTCTTGGTCAGAACAGCTCCCCTGGGCAGAGTACGCCCACAACTCGCTTCCCTCGTCTGCTACCGGTCTATCCCCTTTTCAGTGTAGCCTCGGGTACCAGCCTCCGCTGTTCTCATCTCAGCTCGCCGAGTCCTGCGTTCCTCTCCGCTCAGGCTTTTGTCCAGCGTTGCGAGCGCACCTGGAAGGGGTCAGGTCGGCACTTTGCCGTAATAGGGCGCAGACTGTGAGGGCCGCTAATAAGCGTAGGACCAAGAGTCCTAGATATTGTTGCGGTCAGAGAGTATGGCTCTCCACTCAGAACCTTCCCCTTAAGACAGCTTCTCGCAAGTTGGCCCCGCGGTTCATTGGTCCGTTCCGTATTTCCCAGGTCATTAATCCTGTCGCAGTGCGACTTCTTCTCCCGCGCTATCTTCGTCGCGTTCACCCGGTCTTCCATGTCTCCTGTGTTAAGCCCGTTCTTCGCGCCCCCGCTCGTCCCTCCCCCCATCCTTGTCGAGGGCGCACCCATCTACAGGGTTCGTAAGATTTTGGACATGCGCCCTCGGGGCCGTGGTCTTCAGTACCTAGTGGATTGGGAGGGTACGGTCCTGAGGAGAGGAGTTGGGTTCCCTCTCGGGACGTGCTGGACCGTTCGCTGATCGATGATTTCCTCCATTGCCGCCAGGTTTCCTCCTCGAGTGCGCCAGGAGGCGCTCGGTGAGTGGGGGGTACTGTCATGTCTTGTTATGTCTGTTCCTGTCCTTTCTCTTCACTCTCTCTCTCTGCTGGTCTTTTAGGTTACCTTCTCTGTCTCTCATTCTTCAGCTGTTCTACATTTCCCTAACTAGCTCATTCTCTTTCCCCACCTGTTCTCTCTTCCCCTCTGATTAGGTCTCTATTTCTCTCTCTGTTCCTGCTACTTTCAGGGTCTGATTCTTGTTTGTGTTTTTTGATGCCAGAAGCAAGCTGTCGTCTCGTTTGCTTCCACCTTGTCCTGTCCTGTCGGAGTCTGCCTGGCAGGTGCCACCTGCACTATACTAACGTTCTTTTTGTTCCGCTGACAACGTTGGAAGAGGATTTATGCCATTCCTGTTTTTTCATTAAAGAACTCTGTTTTCTGTTAAAACCGCTTTTGGGTCTTCACTCAAGTTCATAACACAGTGTGAGCTTTGGTTGCGAATGGTATGAACTTTGAACTCTTTTTCACTACAGAAGTGATACCTCCTAGCCGTTGAGTTAGCAACAGCTATGGCAAACGAGGGTTAGGAAGGAACAGACAGAGTATCCCATCTATCGCACAATGACGTTACTACAACGTATCCAATTGACAACCAGAGACATTCTTCATAGGACTCGGTTGGGCAACACGGCCTTCCATCTACCACCAACCTACCGAAGCACAGCTCAGAGTAAATATTTATTGCATTTTCCTTTTCCAAATGGGAGGTAATTTAGAATGCATAAGATACTGTATTTACGAATGCACAGCTTCGCCCCTTATTCTTCAGTCTTCCCGCTCTTTCACTCAAACCCAGACCCTTTTCTTTTGTGTAACAAGCTGTCATATCTGTTCCGCTGCAAGGGACATTTTCCTTTATAACGTAATTTGTAATCAAGTTATGATTTAAGTATGTGTATGTGTAATTCTGTGTGATTAGTTAGGTATTTAGTAAATAAATAATTAAACCCAATTTTGTATTGCTGGTTCAACTTGTTAGCCAGGGTTCGTGCAGAAAACCAAGAATTTACAACTTTCAGATGAGACTGAATTAAGATGACGATTAATATTGACGGCTATTGATGTAAAATATTACTAGGTCCTTAAGTGTTTATTCGGAAGATAACAGCTCTATAAATATTATTTTGTGGTGCCCGACTCTCTAGTTAATTACATTTACATGATTGGCTCAATCAGGTAATATTAATGATGGAGAAATTATTTTATAGAATAGCATGTCATATCACTTAATCTGGCATAGACAAAGACACGACACCCCTCATCCCAACCATCATCAAACAAATGCACAGGGCGCAGTACTTACGAAGCTGGACTTGAGGTGCGCCTACAATCTGGTGCGCATTCATGCAGGCGATGAACGGTAGATGTTTTTTTCCAAGACCATGGGTCATTACGAGTATCTCGTTATTTTTGTATTATTATTTTTTATTTCACCTTTATTTAACCAGGTAAGCTAGTTGAGAACAAGTTCTCATTTACAACTGAGACCTGGCCAAGATAAAGCAAAGCAGTGCGACAGAAACAACAACACAGGGTTACACATGGAATAAACAAGCGTACAGTCAACACAATAGAAGAAAAAAATGAAAGTCTATATACAGTGTGTGTCAATGGCATGAGGAGGTAAGGCAATAAATAGGCTATAGTAGCAAAGTAATTACAATTTAGCAGATTAACACTGGAGTGATCGATGAGCAGATGGTGTGTAAGTAGTGATACTGGTGTGCAAAAGAGCAGTAAAGTAAATAAAAATTATATGGGGATGAGGTAGGTAGATTGGGTGGGCTATTTACAGATGGACTATGTACAGCTGCAGCGATCGTTTAGCTGCTCAGATAGCTGATGTTTAAAGTTAGAGAGGGAAATGTAAGTCTCCAGCTTCAGCGATTTTTGCAATTCGTTCCAGTCACTGGCAGCAGAGAACTGGAAGGAAAGTCGACCAAAGGAGGTGTTGGCTTTGGGGATGGCCAGTGAGATATACCTGCTGGAGAGCGTGCTATGGGTGGGTGTTGTTATCGTGACCCACTGGGTCAGCTGAGATAAGGCAGAGCTTTACCTAGCATAGGCAACGAATATGTAGCCAGGGCCAGCCGACTAGAGCATACAGGTCGCAGTGGTGGGTGGTATAAGGCGCTTTGGTAACAAAACGGATAGCACTGTGATCGACTGCATCCAATTAGCTGAGTAGAGTATTGGAAGCTATTTTGTAGATGACATCGCCGAAGTCGAGGATCGGTAGGATAGTCAGTTTTACTAGGGTAAGTTTGACGGCGTGAGTGAAGGAGGCTTTGTTGCGAAATGGGAAGCCGATTCTAGATTTGATTTTAGATTGGAGATGTTTGATATGAGTCTGGAAAGAGAGTTTACAGTCTAGCCAGACAACTAGGTATTTGTAGTTGTCCACTTATTCTAGGTCAGAACCGTCCAGAGTAGTAATGCTAGTCGGGCGGGCGGGTGCGGGCAGCGAACGGTTGAAAAGCATGTATTTGGTTTTGCTAGTGTTTAAGAGCAGTTGGAGGCCACAGAAAGGAGTGTTGTGTGACATTGAAGCTCATTTGGAGGTTAGTTAACACAGTGTCCAAAGAAGGGCCAGATGTATACAGAATGGTGTCGTCTGCGTAGAGGTGGATCAGGGACTCACCCGCAGCAAGAGCGACATCATATATACAGAGAAAAGAGTCGGCCCGAGTATTGAACCCTGTGGTACCCTCATAGAGACTGCCGTTTGGACTGTCTAATGCTCCTTCAGTCTTCCAGGCCTTCATCAACAAAGTGTTTTGGGACATGCTGGGACGGGGCCTAGTGATCTATATAGACAACATTTTGGTTTATTCTGCTGGCCGCGTCCAGCATGTCTCATTAGTCAGGTCTGTGCTGAGAAGACTGTTGGAGCATGATCTATATGTTAAACAGGATAAATGTTTGTTTTTTCCAGCAGTCCATGTCCTTCTTGGAGGACAGAGGAGCCTCTTAAAGAAGAAGTTACAGGTCTGTGAGAGCCAGAAATCTTGCTTGTTTGTAGGTGACCAAATACTTATTGTCCACCATAATTTGCAAATTCATTAAAAATCCTTCAATGTGATTTTCTGGATTTTTTTCTTCTCATTTTGTCTGTCATAGTTGAAGTGTACCTATGATGAAAATTACAGGCCTCTCTCATCTTTTTAAGTGGGAGAACTTGCACAATTGGTAGCTGACTATGTATGACTATGACATGTAATATGAGTAATGTAAGATATGCAAACATTATTAAAGTGGCATTGTTTAAAGTGACTAGTGATCCATTTATTAAAGTGTCCAGTGATTGGGTCTCAGTGTAGGCAGCAGCCTTTCTGAGTTAGTGATGGCTATTTAACAGTCTGATGGCCTTGAGATAGAAGCTGTTTTTCAATCTCTCTGTCCTAGCTTTGATGCACCTGCACTGACCTCACCTTCTGAATGATAACGGTGTGAACAAGCAGTGACTCAGGTGGTTGTTGTCCTTGATGATCTTTTTGGCCTTCCTGTGACATCGGGTGCTGTAGGTGTCTTGGAGGGCAGGTAGTTTGCCCCAGTGAAGTGTTGTGCAAACCACACTACCCTCTGGAGAGCCTTGCGGTTGAGGGCAGTGCAGTTGCCTTACCAGGCTGTGATACAGCCTGACAGGATGCTCTCAAGTTTGTCTGTGATGTGTACGCCCAGGAACTTAAAACTTTCCACCTTCTCCACTGCTGTCCCTTCGATGTGAATAGGGGGTACTCCCGTTGCTGTTTCCTGAAGTCCATGATCATCTCCTTTGTTTTGTTGACATTGAGTGAGAAGTTGTTTTCCTGACACCACACCCCCGAGTGCCCTCACCTCTTCCCTGTTGGTTGTCTCGTCGTTGTTGGTGATCAAGCCCACTACAAGGAGTACAGGAGAGGGCTGAGCACACACCCTTGTGGGGCCCCAGTGTTGAGGGTCAGCAAATCGGAAATGTTGTTTCCTACCTTCACCACCTGGGGCGGCCCGTCAGAAAATTCCAGACCCAGTTGCACAGGGAGGGTTGAGACCCAGGGCATCCAGCTTGATGATAAGCTTGGAGGGTACTATGGTGTTGAATGCTGAGCTGTAGTCAATGAACAGCATTCTTACATAGGTATTATTTTTTGTCCAGATGGGATAGGGCAGTGTGCAGTGTGATGGCAATTGCGTCATCTGTGGACCTGTTGGGGCAGTATGCAAACTGAAGTGGGTCTAGGGTGGCCAGTAAGATTGCGGGGATATGATCCTTGACTCGCCTCTCAAAGCACTTCATGATGACAGAAGTGAGTGCTACGGGGCAGTAGTGATTTAGTTCAGTTCTTTGCCTTCTTGGGTACAGGAACAATGGTAGCCATCTTGAAGCATGTGGGGACAACAAACTGGGATAGGGAGTGATTAAATATGTCCATAAACACACCAACCAGCTGGTCTGTGCATGCTCTGAGGACACGGCTAGGGATGCCGTCTGGGCTAGCAGCCTTGCTAGTGTTAACCAGTTTAAATGTTTTACTCACGTCAGCCACTGTGAAGGAGAGGGGGGGCCACAGTCTTAGTTAGCACGCCGCGATGGTTGCACTGTATTATCCTCAAAGTGGGCAAAGAAGATGTTAAGTTTGTCAGGAAGCCTGACGTCGGTATCTGTGACGAGGCTGTTTTTGTTTTTGGAGTCCGTGATTTCCTGTAGACCCTGCCACATACGTCTCGTGTTTGAGCCGTTGAATTGCCACTCCACCTTGTCCCTGTACCCGCATTTCGCTTGTTTGATTGCCTTGTGGAGGGAATAACTACACTGTTTATATTCAGCCATATCTCCAGACCTCTTTCCATGGTTAAATGCGGTGGATCGCGCTTTCAGTTTTACGCGAATTCCGCCATCCATCCACAGTTTCTGGTTAGGGTAGGTTTTAACTTCTTGAAACTCCCCATCCCAGATCCGGGTTTGTGACTAAAGCCTCAGGCTCATTAGCATAACGCAACGTTAACGATTTCTGAAAATCGCAAATAAAATGAAAATAATGCGTCTGCTCTCAAGCTTAGCCTTTTCTTAACAACACTGTCATCTCAGATTTTCAAAATATGCTTTTGAACCATAGAAATTGACTAATTTGTGTAAGAGTATGCAAAGCTAGCATAGCATTTTGAGTAGCATTTAGCACGCAACATTTTCACAAAACCAGATAACCAAATAAATAAAATCATTTACCTTTGAAGAGCTTCTGATGTTTTCAATGAGGAGACTCTCAGTTACATACCAAATGCGCAGTTTTTCCTGAAAGCGTCTGTGTGTAGGAGAAATCGTTCCGTTTTCTACATTGCGTCTGGCTACCAAACGAACCGAAAATTCAGTCACCTACAACGTAAAACTTTTTCCGGATTAACTACATAATATCGACCGAAACATGGCAAACGTTGTTTGGAATCAATCCTCAAGGTGTTTTTTCACATATCTCTTCATTGATATGCAGTTCGTGGAAGCTTGCTTTCCTCTCTGTATCCCATGGAAAAATACTGGCAGGTGACTTTTGCGCACCAATTTCGGCGCAGGACACCGGGCGGACACCTGGCAAATGTGGTCTCTTATGGTCAATCTTCCAATGATCTGCCTACAAAACAGAAAATATATTGGTAGTTCTGGACACGTCAGAGTGTTTTCTTTCGAATGCTATCAATTATATGCATAGTCGAGCATCTTTTTGTGACAAAATATCTTGTTTAAAACGGGAACGTTTTTCATCCAAAAATGAAATAGCGCCCCCAGAGCATCAACAGGTTAATCATCACAGTGGTTACAACATCTCCAATGCACTTATTTATAAACACACTCATAGAGTCAGCATATAGGTCAATGTTGTCCTCTGGCTGACCGGAACATATTCCTGTCCACGTGATGAAAACAATCTTGGATCGTGGCTTCCGATTGGTTGGACCAGCATTGAATGGTTCTCATCACTGGTACATCCTGTTTAGGTTTCTGCCTATAAACCGGGACGAGCAAGATAGCATCGTGGTTGGATTGCCGAAGTGAGGGCGGGGGAGGAATTTGTTTGCATCGCGGAAGTTAGAGTAACAGTGGTCGAGAGTATTAGCCCTACGTGTCGTGCAATCAATATGCTGATAAGATTTAAGTAGCATTATTCTCAAATTTGCTTTGTTAAAATCCCCAGCTACAATAACTACAGCCTCCGTATATATAGTTTCCAGGTTACATAGTCCAGTGAAGTTCCTTGAGGGCCGTCTTGGTGTTTGCTTGAGGGGGGATGTACACAGCAGTGACTATAACTGACGAGAAATCTCTTGGTAGGTAGAATGGCCACCAATTGATTGTAAGGAATTCTAGGTTGGGTGAGCAGAAGGACTTAAGTTCCTGTATGTTGTTATGATTACACCATGAGTTGTTAATCATAAAGAACATACCCTGCCCTTCCTTTTCCCAGAGAGGTGTTTATCTCTGTTGGCACGAACCGATTCCAACAACATATCCCGAGAGAGCCATGTTTCCATGAAACAGAAAATGTTACCATCTCTGATGTCTTTCTGGAAAGCAACCCTCGCTTGAATTTCGTCTACCTTGTTGTCAAGAGACTGGACATTGGCAAGTGTAGTGGAAATTTCCTGTATTACCAAATCATGAGAGAGCAAAACCCACACACAAGTCAGAGTTTAATTATATGAGCTCCATCACAACCTCTCAGATCAATTCAGTGTCTATAAATGAATTCTCTGAGAGTCCTTACACATTGCAACTGAGATCCTTTATAGCAAAGACACACATAGCCAGAAAGCATTGGCTATAAATATCGTTCAGCTTTGGTCTCCTAAACTATGTTCTTATCTCGCTCTTGGTACCACTCAGGACCAAAAACAAAACCTCATCCACTAGCATATATCAAATACACCCCTCCTGAACAATATCACAGAGACAGTGAGCCTCCTAGGCCATATACTAAATCAAGATAAGGGCAACCTCAAAGGGGACATGTAAATAGTTAGACACATTCCCATAAGAAGACAAGCCTAACCTCTCCCCAATGGGAAAAGTAGGGAGTGACTGGCACACAGACATTGTGGAGCCAAGAGATAATTGGTTCCCCTTCAATCATCCCTTCACATGGTTTAAAAGATAAGTTTAAATATGAAAATGAATAAAACATAAAACTTATTTATAAATGTTACCTAAAGGTTTCTTATTCTGCCATGACACGATTAGTATATTTGGGAGCGGTGAGCGATGTGCCCGTTTACAAAGCCTGACCAGAAGACCGCTCCGTCTGCCCCTTCTGCATCGCTGTTGCTTTAGGTCAACTGCTGGGATTAGATTCATTGTCCTGAGTGGTGGTCCGAAGAGAGGATCCTCATCAGGAAACTCATATTCCTGGTCATAATGTTGGTAAGTTGACGTTGCTCTTATATCCAATAGTTCTTCCCGGCTGTATGTAATAAGACTTAAGATTTTCTGCAGTAACAATGTAAGAAATAATACATAAAAAAGTAAATACTGCATAGTTTCCTAAGAACGTGGATAGTGGAAGATATTGCCACTCCTATTTGCCATATCTTCAATTTAAGCCTACCACAAAGTGTGTTGTTAAAACCTCTTAGAGATCGGGCTACTTTTTTCAACATTCTGTTAAAAATCGCGCAACATTTCAACGTCCTGCTACTCATGCCAGGAATATAGTATATGCATATGATTCATATGTGTGCATAGAAAACACTCTGACGTTTCTAGAACTGGTTCAATGGTGTCTGTGACTATAACAGAACGAGTTCCGTGGTCAAAATCGCAAGGAAACCTGATCACAAAATCGACGGAAAAAAATCAATCCGCCAGTCTATGTATTGTCTATTGGAAGGAAAAATACTTAAGGATGGGATTACAGTTCCTACAGCTTCCACACGATATCGCCAGTGTTGTGATTTCGATTCAACTAAATCCTTGGTCATCTGAGTAATAGCCATATCCGGTCTTCAGGTCCACAGCTGTGAAAAATGGAACCGGAAAAGTTGGCTATGTTTTCCAAACTTGTGCCTATTGAATACAGATCGCTCCGTGATCAATTTGATCGTTTATTAACATTTAGTAATACCTAAAGTTGGATTACAGAAGTAGTTTGAAGTGTTTTGTCAAAGTTTATAGGCAACTTTTTTAATTTAAAAAAATAACGTTGCGTTTAAAAACTGTGTTTTTCCTGGATCTGACGGTCTTCATAAATGGACATTTTGGGTATACAAGGACCGATTTAATCGAATAAAAGACCCAATTGTGATGTTTATGGGACATATAGGAGTGCCAAAAAAGAAGCTCGTCAAAGGTAATGAATGTTTTATATTTTATTTCTGCGTTTTGTGTAGCGCCGGCTACGCTAATTCTTTTGTTTACGTCCCATTCTGGTATTTCGGGGTGTTGCATGCTATCAGATAATAGCTTCTCATGCTTTTGCCAAAAATCATTTTACAAATCTGACTCGTTGGCTAGATTCACAACGAGTGTAGCTTGAATTGAGTACCCTGCACATGAGCTTTAATGAACGTTTGAGTTTTAACGAGTGCTATTAGCATTTGGCGTAGCGCATTTGCATTTATTGTTGGCAAGGTGGGACGCTAGCGTGTCGGGTGGGCCAGAGAGGTTAAGAAGGTAGAGCAGCGCTTTATTATGGACAGACTTCTCCCCATTTTAGTTACTGTTACCATGACCATGACAATTTACAATCCAGGGTTAATACAAGAAGTTTAGTCACCTCAACTTGATACTTTTCCACATTATTCATTACAAGATTTAGTTGAGGTTTAGGGTTTAGTGAATGATTTGTCCCAAATACAATACTTTTCATTTTTTAAATATTTAGGACTAACTTATTCCTTGCCTTCCATTCTGAAACTAACTGCGAAGCCAGTGAAGTTAGTAAAGATTGAAAAACGTAAGGGGCCTAGACAGCTTCCCTGGGGAATTCCTGATTCTACCTGGATTATGTTGCAGAGGCTTCCATAAAAGAACACCCTCTATGATCTGTTAGACAGGTAACTGTTTATCCACAATATAGCAGGTGGTGTAAGGCCATAACACATATGTTTTCCAGCAGCAGACTATTATCGATAATGGCAAAAGACGCACTGAAGTCTAACAAAACAGCCCACGTTTTATTATCAATTTCACTCAGTCAATCATCAGCCATTTATGTAAGTGCTGTGCTTGTTGAATGTCCTTCCCTATAAGCGTGCTGAAAGTCTGTTTGTTTACTGTAAAATAGAATTGTACCTGGTCAAACACACGTTTTTCAAAAGTTTACTAAGGGTTGGTAACAGGCTGATTGGTTTGCTATTTGAGCCAGTAAAGTGGGCTTTATTATTCTCAGGTAGTGGAATCACTTTTGCTTCCCTCCAGGCCTGAGGGAACACACTTTGTAGTAGGCTCAAATTGAAGACATGGCAAATAGGAGTGGAAATATCGTCCACTGTTATCCTCAGTAATTTTCCATCCAATTTGTCAGACCCCGGTGGCTTGTCATTGTTGATAGAATTCAAAATGACAATGCTTAGCTTCTTTGATATAGGGGGCGCTCTTTTAATTTTTGGATAAAAAAACGTTCCCGTTTTTAATCAAGATATTTTGTCATGAAAAGATGCTCGACTATGCATATAATTGACAGCTTTGGAAAGAAAACACTCTGACTTTTCCAAAACTGCAAATATATTATCTGTGAGTGCCACAGAACTGATGCTATAGGCGAGACCAAGATGAAATTTCAAACAGGAAATGCCCCAGATTTTGAAGGCGCTGTGTTCCAATGTCTCCTTATATGGCTGTGAATGCGCCAGGAATGAGCCTTCACTTTATGTCGTTTCCCCAAGGTGTCTGCAACATTGTGACGTATTTGTAGGCATATCATTGGAAGATTGACCATAAGAGACTACATTTACCAGGTGCCCGCTTGGTGTCCTCCGTCGAAATTATTGGTAATCTCCAGCTGCATGCATTTTGCCATTTGATTCAGAGGAGAAACCCAACTGCCACGAATGATTTATCATCAAATAGATATGTGAAAAACACCTTGAGGATTGATTCTAAACAACGTTTGCCATGTTTCTGTCGATATTATGGAGTTAATTTGGAAAAAAGTTTGGCGTTGTAATGACTGAATTTTCTGTTTTTTTTTTTCTTAGCCTTTTTGGAAAAACGTGATGAACTGAAAACAAAGTTCTTCAAAGGTAAATGATTTTATTTGAATGCTTTTCGATTTCTCCTAAACAAATAATACACAAATGCTTTTTTGGAAAAACTGAACATTTGCTATCTAACTGAGAATTTATTTATTTCAGTCTCCTCACTGAAAACATTGAAGTTCTTCAAAGGTAAATGATTTTATTTGAATGCTTTTCTTGTTTTTGTGAAAATGTTGCCTGCTGAATGCTAGGCTTAATGCTATGCTAGCTATCAATACTCTTACACAAATGCTTGTGTAGCTGTGGTTGAAAAGCATATTTTGAAAATCTGAGATGACAGTGTTGTTAACAAAAGGCTAAGCTTGTGAGTGAATATATTTCTTTCATTTCATTTGCAATTTTCATGAATAGTTAATGTTGCGTTATGGTAATGAGCTTGAGGCTATGATTACGCTCCCGGATATGGGATTGCTCGCCGCAAGAAGACTTGGATGTGTAGTGTCAGCGTTTGTTGCTGGCATGTCATGCCTAAGTTTGCTAATCATCCAAAGAAAAAAATAATTTAAATAATTGGTAATATCAGTGAGTTTTGTAATGAATGAGCGATCCGATTCAATGAATGATGGAGTTGACTTTAACCAAATGTTCATTTAAGGTTTTCCAGAGCTTTTTACTATCATTCTTTATACCATTTATCTTTGTTTCATAGTATAGTTTCTTCTTCATTTTATTCAGTTAAGTCACATGATTTCTCAATTTGCTGTATGCTTGCCAATCGGTTGTGCAGCCAAACTTATTTGCCATTCCTTTTGCCTATTCCTTCTCAACCATACACATTTTTAATTCCTCATTAATCCATGGGGATTTAACAGTTTTTACAGACATTTTCTTAATGGGTGCATGCTTATTAGTAACTGCAATAAGCAATTTCATAAATGTGTCAAATGCAGCGTCTGGCTGCTTCTCATTACACACCACTGACCAACAAATCTCCACTCCTAAAAATAAACATATCCATGTGTTAGAATGACCAAGTCAAAGTCCAGACCTGAATCCAATCGAGAATCTGTGGAAAGAACTGAAAACTGCAGTTCACAAATGCTCTCCATCCAACCTCACTGAGCTCGAGCTGTTTTGCAAGGAGGAATGGGAAAAAATGTCAGTCTCTCGATGTGCAAAACTGATAGAGACATACCCCAAGCGACTTACAGCTGTGATCGCAGCAAAAGGTGGCGCTACAAAGTATTGACTTAAAGGGGCTGAATAATTTTGCACGCCCAATTTTCAGTTTTTGATTTGATAAAAAAGTTTGAAATATCCAATAAATGTCGTTCCACTTCATGATTGTGTCCCACTTGTTGTTTATTCTTCACAAAAAATACCGTTTTATATCTTTATGTTTGAAGCCTGAAATGTGGCAAAAGGTCGCAAAGTTCAAGGGGGCTGAATACTTTCGCAAGGCACTGTATATGATGGCAGCACATCTGTGGAAACAAAACGGCTTGATTTTGTTGAATTGAAAGGAGAAGCAGCAGAGGAAATTGCAGCTGAGGTCCTGGTGGTCATCCAAAAATGTAACCTGGAAAACAAAGTCCTGGCATTCTCTTCCGACAACACAAATACCAATTTTGGGGAGGGTCAATGTCATTACCAATGTAAAAAATGCTCTGCAGCGGGAGGTGATTGGCTTAGATTGTCCTGCCCACATCATTCATAACACGGCCAGAAACTCTTTGGATATGATTCCCCTTGATGTTGAGTACCTGCAAAGATATTTGGATATTTTCATATTTTCATCGTCAGAGTAGAAAGACTGAAGAGCTTTTGTGATTTTGTTGGCCAGGAGTACCATAACATTTTAGTACACAACAATGTTCGCTGGCTGTCCCTGCTCCCTGCTCTAGAAAGAGTGCTGAAAATGTATGTGCCATTGAAATCCTTTTTTCTTTCGGAAGACGAATGCCCTGTTGTCCTATGAACAATGTTTGAAGATCCACTGACTGAACTTTGGCTGGCCTTTGTCCATGGAGACTTGACCGTATTCAGTGACACGATCAAGATGCTTGAAGGCCAGGACCACTGTGCTGTGGAGTCCGCTGCAATCCTGAGAAACATTGAGGCAAAATTGACTGCAAGACGTGATGACAACTTCATTCCAGTTTCGGTCAGAGGACTTCTGAGAGAGCTGGAGGAAAATGGAGCCATGTCTAAAGAGAGCTTTCACAAAACATCCCAATCATTCTTCACTACGGCTGTGAA
Organism: Oncorhynchus masou masou; assembly: GCF_036934945.1. Lineage (NCBI taxonomy): Eukaryota > Metazoa > Chordata > Actinopteri > Salmoniformes > Salmonidae > Oncorhynchus > Oncorhynchus masou. The sequence continues at coordinate 66,892,030 of NC_088240.1, forward strand.
CTACTTGCAAGCATTGGGGAAAGCACACAGATCATCTAAAAGATTTACATTGTCTCCTTTTAAAAAGGCAACCTCAGCGTGAAGAGATCCAGAAGGCAGCAGGCACACCACAGGAAAAATGCTCCAATGTGACCATCAATGAGGATGCATTGTTTTACGAGGTTACTGGCCAGCAAGAGTTCCTAAAGGGGGAATCGCTTGAAGAATGGAAAACATCTGAGACACTGCTTAGTCAGAGATGGAGCATGGTGGTTACTCACTTCAAAGAGAACGACATCCCACACACTAACCTGGCTACATTAGCGTCTGTTGTCATGTGCTTACCTGGAAGTAATGCACCAGTCGAGAGAGTGTTCTCCCAAATTAATGATCTATGGACAGCTGTCAGGACCCGGTTACGAACCTGGGTCTCCGGAGTGAGAAACAGTCACTTAACCAACTGAGCCACGAATAGTCAGCAGAACCCAGAAGATGAGGCAGACACAGCAGTACTTAAGACGGTGTATTTAATAAAGTAAAAAGGAGAAGTCCTTAAATACAAAAATGGCAAATCCAAAAGGTGGTAGGAATAGCACAAAAAAGCCTCAAGAGACACTCAAAAACAAAAACAGAATTCCACAAGAGCATCCACCGGAATCGACAGGAAAACACAGAACACTAGGCCTGGGTGCTAACATACAAACACAGAGCCCAGAACTGAGGGAAACTAAGGGTTTAAATACAATCAGGGGAAACGAGGCACAGGTGCAAATAATAATGGGGAACAAGGGAAAAACATAAGGTCAAAAAGCACAATGGGGGCATCTAGTGACCAAAACCCGGAACAACCCTGGCCAAATCCTGACAGAATCCCCCCTAGGAACGGCTCCTGACGTTCCTACCAGCTCTCTCAGGGTGGAGGGCCCTGAACTGACGAATGAGGTCAGGGTCCAGGATGTCTTTGGCAGGAACCCAGGAGCGCTCCTCGGGACCGTAGCCTTCCCAGTCCACCAGATACTGCCAGGACCACTGCACCCGGCGGGAATCCAGTATCCGATGGACGGTATAAGCCGGCTGGCCTCCAATGACACGAGGCGGAGGGGGAGGTCTGTCTGCCGGGACAAGGGGAGAAAAAACAACAGGTTTTAACAATGAAATGTGAAATGTGGGATTAATCTTAAGGGATCTGGGTAAGTTTACATTTACATTACATTTAAGTCATTTAGCAGACGCTCTTATCCAGAGCGACTTACAAATTGGTGAATTCACCTTCTGACATCCAGTGGAACAGCCACTTTACAATAGTGCATCTAAATCATTAAGGGGGGGGGGGGTGGTGAGAAGGATTACTTATCCTATCCTAGGTATTCCTTGAAGAGGTGGGGTTTCAGGTGTCTCCGGAAGGTGGTGATTGACTCCGCTGTCCTGGCGTCGTGAGGGAGTTTGTTCCACCATTGGGGGGCCAGAAGCGAACAGTTTTGACTGGGCTGAGCGGGAACTGTACTTCCTCAATGGTAGGGAGGCGAGCAGGCCAGAGGTGGATGAACGCAGTGCCCTTGCTTGGGTGTAGGGCCTGATCAGAGCCTGGAGGTACTGCGGTGCCGTTCCCCTCACAGCTCCGTAGGCAAGCACCATGGTCTTGTAGCGGATGCGAGCTTCAACTGGAAGCCAGTGGAGAGAGCGGAGGAGCGGGGTGACGTGAGAGAACTTGGGAAGGTTGAACACCAGACGGGCTGCGGCGTTCTGGATGAGTTGTAGGGGTTTAATGGCACAGGCAGGGAGCCCAGCCAACAGCGAGTTGCAGTAATCCAGACGGGAGATGACAAGTGCCTGGATTAGGACCTGCGCCGCTTCCTGTGTGAGGCAGGGTCGTACTCTGCGGATGTTGTAGAGCATGAACCTACAGGAACGGGCCACCGCCATGATGTTGGTTGAGAACGACAGGGTGTTGTCCAGGATCACGCCAAGGTTCTTAGCGCTCTGGGAGGAGGACACAATGGAGTTGTCAACCGTGATGGCGAGATCATGGAACGGGCAGTCCTTCCCCGGGAGGAAGAGCAGCTCCGTCTTGCCGAGGTTCAGCTTGAGGTGGTGATCCGTCATCCACACTGATATGTCTGCCAGACATGCAGAGATGCGATTCGCCACCTGGTCATCAGAAGGGGGAAAGGAGAAGATTAATTGTGTGTCGTCTGCATAGCAATGATAGGAGAGACCATGTGAGGTTATGACAGAGCCAAGTGACTTGGTGTATAGCGAGAATAGGAGAGGGCCTAGAACAGAGCCCTGGGGGACACCAGTGGTGAGAGCGCGTGGCGAGGAGACAGATTCTCGCCACGCCACCTGGTAGGAGCGACCTGTCAGGTAGGACGCAATCCAAGCGTGGGCCGCGCCGGAGATGCCCAACTCGGAGAGGGTGGAGAGGAGGATCTGATGGTTCACAGTATCGAAGGCAGCCGATAGGTCTAGAAGGATGAGAGCAGAGGAGAGAGAGTTAGCTTTAGCAGTGCGGAGCGCCTCCGTGATGCAGAGAAGAGCAGTCTCAGTTGAATGACTAGTCTTGAAACCTGACTGATTTGGATCAAGAAGGTCATTCTGAGAGAGATAGCGGGAGAGCTGGCCAAGGACGGCACGTTCGAGAGTTTTGGAGAGAAAAGAAAGAAGGGATACTGGTCTGTAGTTGTTGACATCGGAGGGATCGAGTGTAGGTTTTTCAGAAGGGGTGCAACTCTCGCTCTCTTGAAGACGGAAGGGACGTAGCCAGCGGTCAGGGATGAGTTGATGAGCGAGGTGAGGTAAGGGAGAAGGTCCCCGGAAATGGTCTGGAGAAGAGAGGAGGGGATAGGGTCGAGCGGGCAGGTTGTTGGGCGGCCGGCCGTCACAAGAAGCGAGATTTCATCTGGAGAGAGAGGGGAGAAAGAGGTCAGAGCACAGGGTAGGGCAGTGTGAGCAGAACCAGCGGTGTCGTTTGACTTAGCAAACGAGGATCGACCTTCTTTTCAAAATGGTTGACGAAGTCATCTGCAGAGAGGGAGGAGGGGGGAGGGGGAGGAGGATTCAGGAGGGAGGAGAAGGTGGCAAAGAGCTTCCTAGGGTTAGAGGCAGATGCTTGGAATTTAGAGTGGTAGAAAGTGGCTTTAGCAGCAGAGACAGAGGAGGAAAATGTAGAGAGGAGGGAGTGAAAGGATGCCAAGGCGAGTTTTCCTCCATTTCCGCTCGGCTGCCCGGAGCTCTGTTCTGTGAGCTCGCAATGAGTCATCGAGCCACGGAGCGGGAGGGGAGGACCGAGCCGGCCTGGAGGATAGGGGACATAGAGAGTCAAAGGATGCAGAAAGGGAAGTGAGGAGGGTTGAGGAGGCAGAATCAGGAGAAAGGTTGGAGAAGGTATGAGCAGAGGGAAGAGATGATAGGATGGAAGAGGAAAGAGTAGCGGGGGAGAGAGAGCGAAGGTTGGGACGGCGCGATACCATCCGAGTAGGGGCAGTGTGGGAAGTGTTGGATGAGAGCGAGAGGGAAAAGGATACAAGGTAGTGGTCGGAGACTTGGAGGGAGTTGCAGTGAGGTTAGTGGAAGAACAGCATCTAGTAAAGATGAGGTCGAGCGTATTGCCTGCCTTGTGAGTAGGGGGGGAAGGTGAGAGGGTGAGGTCAAAAGAGGAGAGGAGTGGAAAGAAGGAGGCAGAGAGGAATGAGTCAAAGGTAGACGTGGGGAGGTTAAAGTCGCCCAGGACTGTGAGAGGTGAGCCGTCCTCAGGAAAGGAGCTTATCAAGGCATCAAGCTCATTGATGAACTCTCCGAGGGAACCTGGAGGGCGATAAATGATAAGGATGTTAAGCTTGAAAGGGCTGGTAACTGTGACAGCATGGAATTCAAAGGAGGCGATAGATAGATGGGTAAGGGAGAGAGAGAATGACCACTTGGGAGAGATGAGGATCCCGGTGCCACCACCCCGCTGACCAGAAGCTCTCGGGTGTGCGAGAACACGTGGGCGGACGAAGAGAGAGCAGTAGGAGTAGCAGTGTTATCTGTGGTGATCCATGTTTCCGTCAGTGCCAGGAAGTCGAGGGACTGGAGGGAGGCATAGGCTGAGATGAACTCTGCCTTGTTGGCCGCAGATCGGCAGTTCCAGAGGCTACCGGAGACCAGGAACTCCACGTGGGTCGTGCGCGCTGGGACCACTAGATTAGGGTGGCCGCGGCCACACGGTGTGGAGCATTTGTATGGTCTGTGCAGAGAGGAGAGAACAGGGATAGATAGACACATAGTTAACAGGGTACAGAAGAGGCTACGCTAATGCAAAGGAGATTGGAATGACAAGTGGACTACACGTCTCGAATGTTCAGAAAGTTAAGCTTACGTAGCAAGAATCTTATTGACTAAAATGATTGAAATGATACAGTACTGCTGGAGTAGGCTAGCTGGTAGTGGCTGCGATGTTGACACTACACTAATCACTAACCTACACTAAGTGTAGGCGATAAGAAACTGGGTTAACTCTCCTGGCAACCTTGAAGGGACCGATGTATTTTTGGGACAGCTTGCGAGACTCCACCCGTAGAGTCTCTTGTGGAGAGCCAGACTCTCTGGCCGGGGCGCAGGGTAGGCCCGGGACGGCGACGTCTGTTGGCTTGTTGTTGGTACCTCTGTGAGGAACGCATAAGATTAAGACGGGTCTTCCTCCACATAAGCCGACAGCGTCTGACGAACTTCAAGGCTGAAGGCACTCTGACTTCTGCCTCCTGGTCCGGGAACAATGGAGGAGCATAGCCAAACTGACACGTGCGGGGACATACCAGTGGAGGAGGAGCGCAAGGTGTTGTGCGCGTATTCGGCCCAAACAATAAAGGATGACCATGTGGACGGGTTGTCACGAGTCATACATCGGAGGGTGGTTTCCAGCTCTTGATTCATCCTCTCTGTTTGGCCGTTGGACTCGGATGGTACCCTGAAGATAGACTGGCAGAAGCCCCCATGAGTTGGCAGAAGGCCTTCCAAAACCTTGAGGCGAACTGGGGACCTCTGTCAGAAACCATATCTTGAGGAATGCCAAGACTCGGAACACATGATTAATTACCAACTCAGCCGTTTCCTTGGCAGAAGGTAACTTAGTCAGAGGGACGAACCTGGCCGCCTTTGAAAACCTGTCGATTATGACTAGGATAGTAGTATTGCCATGGGATGGAGGAAGTCCAGTAATAAAGTCCAATGAGATATGGGACCAGGGTCTGTGGGGAACAGGTAAAGGGTGAAGGAGTCCTTGAGGGCGGAGGTGAGAAGATTTGCCCTGGCAGCACACGGGACAGGCATTGACGAAAGTGGCAACGTCTTCTCTTATGGTAGGCCACCAGAACTTACGCTGGATGAACTCCAAGGTGCGACCTACGCCCGGATGACAGGTGAGGCGAGAGGAGTGCCCCCACAGAAGGACCTGAGTCCTCACTGCCTTGGGGACAAACAACCGATTGGCAGGACCTCCTTTCGGGTCCGGTTCGCTAGCTTGAGCACGTCTCACGGTATCCTCAACTTGCCACGAGATCGGAGCCACAATCTTAGCAGCAGGAAGGACAGGCATGTCCGTGTCATCTCGAATGGCAGGAGCGTAGACTCGGGACAGGGCATCCGGTTTGAGATTCTTCGACCCGGGCCGATAGGTGAGGATAAACTGGAATCGATTGAAGAAAAGAGACCATCTAGCTTGTCTAGAGTTCAACCGCTTCGCCTGCTGGATATACTCCAGATTTTTGTGGTCCGTAAGCACTTGAAACGGGTGAGAAGCCCCCTCGAGCCAGTGTCTCCATTCCTTCAATGCCATCTTAACCGCTAGGAGTTCACGATCCCCCACATCGTAGTTCCTCTCAGTCGGGGTAAGCCGGTGTGAGAAGAAAGCGCACGGATGAAGCTTCTGTCTTCACCCTCTGAGACAGGACAGCTCCAACACCAACCTCTGATGCGTCTACCTCCACCACAAATGGTTCATCCGTAGTCGGTAGTATCAGGATGGGAGCAGAGAGAACACGCTGCTTGAGTCCTTGGAAGGCCGTCTCAGCTTCTCTTCCCCACAAAACCTTGCATTGCCACCCTTGGTTAAAGCTGAGAGAGGGGCTGCCACCAAGCTGAAGTTCTTGATGAACTTGCGGTAAAAGTTTGTGAAGCCCAGGAAACGCTGAAAACGGATTTGGGGGTGGGCCAATCCGCCACCGCCCCTACCTTCCTGGGGTCCATTTGGACTCAACCGGGTTCCACTACAAATCCCAGGAATTGTACTCGGGATGAATGGAATTCACATTTTTCCGGCTTAACGTACAGATGGCTGTCCAGGAGGCGTTTGAGTACCTGTCTGACATGCTTAGTGTGTTCTTGAAGGGAGCTCGAAAAGATGAGGATGTCATCCAAGTAAACAAATACAAATATGTTAAGCATATCCCTAAGCACATCGTTTATGAGCGCTTGGAACACCGCTGGGGCGTTGGTCAGGCCGAAGGGCATCACCAAGTATTCATAGTGACCAGTAGGCGTGTTGAAAGCGGTCTTCCACTCGTCACCAGGTCTGATCCGCACAAGATGGTATGCGTTCCGCAGGTCAAGCTTAGTGAAAACAACTGCTTCCTGGAGCAGCTCAAGGCTGTGGCCATAAGGGGTAGCGGGTAACGGTTACGGACGGTTATGGCATTGAGTCCCCGGTAGTCGATGCAAGGACGTAATCCACCGTCTTTCTTGGCCACAAAGAAAAACCCTGCTCCCGCCGGGGAGGTGGATGGACGCATGAGGCCTGCTTCCAGAGCGTCCTTGATGTAGGTATCCATAGCAGCTCGTTCGGGTGGAGATAGGGAAAAGATCCGACCCCTGGGGGGCAAGTGCCCGGAAACAGGTCGATGGGGCAATCGTAAGGTCTATGGGGTGGTAGCATGGTGGCCCTCTGTTTGCTAAACACCAGTTTGAGGTCATGGTAACACTCGGGAACTCGGGTCAGGTCGATGGATTCTAAAGACTCGGAGTGGGGAATTCTGGAAAATACAAGTAGCTTGGCACGTAGGACCCCACTGCTTGATAGTGCCCACAGACCAGTCGATGTGAGGGTTATGGCTGTGAAGCCAGGGTATCCAAGGACGAGAGGGAACTCGGAACAGGAGATCAAATGAAAGTTCATCAATTCCTGGTGTTGTGAAACTGAAAGTCGCAAGGAGGTAGTGACATGAGTGACAAGTCCAGATCCCAAAGGGCTTCCATCCAATGTAGTGACCCTCATGGGTTCACTTAGAGGTTCAGAGGGAACGCCATTCTCCTTCGCCCAGACACCATCCATGAAGTTACCTGCGGCTCCAGAGTCTACCAAGGCTTGAAGGTGAAGCTTGTGGTTGTCCCAGGAGAGGGTGACTGGAATGAGCAGACGGGAGTTGGACGGATGGGAGGAGGTTATGTTTCCCGTTACAGTTCCCCCGGTCTGTACGGGACAGAGCGTTTCCCTGGAGCCCGGGACACGTGGAACGGAAATGGCCCGGTTTGCCGCAATATAGACAGCGTCGCTCCTCATCCGGCGGTCTCTCTCAGCCTGGGAGATGCGTCCAATCTGCATGGGTTCCGATGGAGCCAGCGAGGATAAAGGTGGGAACTCGGAGCTGGGACTGATAGGGGCTAGAGGTCTATGGTTGAGTTCTCTCTCTCAGACGCTGGTCAATGCGTGAGGCCAACTTGATCAGGGACTCGAGATTGTCCGGTGGTTCCCAGTGGCCAGTTCATCTTGGATAGTGTCGGAAAGGCCTTTCAGAAAGCACACCGTGAGCGCCTCGTTGTTCCAGCCACTTGCTGCTGCCACCGTGCGGAACTGGATGGCATAGTCCGTCACGCTGCGCCAACCTTGGTGGAGAGTCAGGAGCTGTTTGGCTGAGTCAGAACCACTGCTTGGGCCTTGAAACACTCGTTTGAATTCCTCAGCAAAGGCAGAGTAGCTGGCACAGCAGGAACTATGGGCATCCCACACAGCAGTAGCCCAGGCCAGGACTTTTCCGACAGCAGGGTGATGATATAGCGATCTTAGACCGGTCGGTGGGAAACGACGAGGGTTGTAGCTCAAAGGAGAGAGAACATTGGGTGAGAAACCCTTTACAAGCACTTGGATTACCTGAGAACCGTTGGGGAGGTGGAAGACGAGGTTCAGCCAGGGGTTAACTGCCATGGGTACGTGAATCTGAGGTACTGGGACGGGAACTGTTGCCGGGGTAAGACGATCAGATATTTGCTTAATGGAAGTCAGCATCTCCGACAGAAGATGAGAATGTCTAGCCATTAAGGCCTCTTGCTGAACCAGGGCGGCTTTGTGGCGTTGGACAGTCTCCTGGTGGTGGGACAGCATGGCAAAAGGTCCTGGGAACTGGCTGCCTCTGGGTTCATTTTTGGCTCTGTGTTTCTGTCAGGACCCGGTTACGAACCTGGGTCTCCGGAGTGAGAAACAGTCACTTAACCAACTGAGCCACGAATAGTCAGCAGAACCCAGAAGATGAGGCAGACACAGCAGTACTTAAGACGGTGTATTTAATAAAGTAAAAAGGAGAAGTCCTTAAATACAAAAATGGCAAATCCAAAAGGTGGTAGGAATAGCACAAAAAAGCCTCAAGAGACACTCAAAAACAAAAACAGAATTCCACAAGAGCATCCACCGGAATCGACAGGAAAACACAGAACACTAGGCCTGGGTGCTAACATACAAACACAGAGCCCAGAACTGAGGGAAACTAAGGGTTTAAATACAATCAGGGGAAACGAGGCACAGGTGCAAATAATAATGGGGAACAAGGGAAAAAACATAAGGTCAAAAAGCACAATGGGGGCATCTAGTGACCAAAACCCGGAACAACCCTGGCCAAATCCTGACAGACAGCAGCAAGAAATAGGTTCACTGTTCCTACCATCAAGGCTATGCTTATTGTGAAGACAAACTTCAACCTCCCCTGCCAGGAGTTCATGCTGGCCAAAGACAGAGCAATCCTGAATAAGATACATAAGATACATTCTTCTGAGAAATATACAGATTAGGTTGGTATAACCAGGTAAGTATACAATGTAGGTACCAACCTCAATATCGTCTTATTTCTTTATTATGTTGTTAAATATTTCACCAATACTATTGTCTGTTTTTTCAATTTTGCTAATGTTCTCTTCTGCTCTTATTCTACCCAGACTACCAGGACCACTGAATGGCTGTTCAGATCGGACAGTTCTGTCTTGTCTGTAGTGTTTCTGTAATATAGTTGTTTTCTCTATCACAGTGTGCCTGTTAGACTAAATACATGAAACTGGAATTGTCCCCCTTTATTATTTAATAGATAATAACATTGGATATTTTAATGATATATTGACTTGCCGAGCTGGAAATGTCCCCGGTTTTAATTTCAGAAATCTGGTCACCTTACTGTAAATGGGACACACGAAAACAATTCAAGTTGAATTCACCGATGCGAGCGCATCAAGCTGTAATTTTATAAAGTAGATAACTCAACTGTTGACTCATTTATACTCATGTGTGTGTCCTATTCGGCCCACAGACATTGTGTTTGACATAAGTGTGCTAGTCTATTAGTCATGTCATGACTGACTTGTTGACATTCCCAGCCTTAGTTACAGTCATCCATTTCTATTCAAAATATTGAGTCATTGAAACTGAAACAGCGCATCCTGAATGGGTAGAGGAAGCAAACAGTGTACCAGGCCAGCTGTGATTTACAAATTGATAGCAAGATTTTTTTGGACTACCAAGAAATGTATTGATGAATTATATTAATCATGCTGTATTGAACTGCATCCATCTATTCTGCCAACGGTAACACTTTACTTTACACCCAGCATCATAACACGTTGTGACATGGGAGTTTGGGAGTTTGAAACTCTTTGACTGGGAGTTTGATATTTTTGACGAATATTATGATTGTTTGTTTCATATCTGCAAAATAGTTAAAACACTGTGCATTCCACTTTAATTAAGTACATTGTATGTAACGACGAGTAAATTTTCTCCATGTAAAGTCTCACAGTAAAGTTTCAGTGAAGTTTCTAACTGTCTCATGGGGAGCCCTTGGCTTTCTATACAATCTGTTTGTCTGCTTTTCTCCCTGATTCATTTTCTGTTTGTGGGCCTTTGTCATTTCATCAGGGATACTGGCATCCCTCCCTCCTTCAGATGGATTTTCTTCACACCCCATCACTTTCTCCCCAAATATGAGAGCCACTTTCATTTGGGGAAAGAAGTGCACTATTCATTTCACCAATGTCGTTTTCTCTGTCCCTCTTTCCCCATCTCACACGCACGCACGCACGCACGCACGCGCACGCACGCACGCACGCACGCACACACACACACACACACACACACACACACACACACACACACACACACACACACACACACACACACACACACACACACACACACACACACACACACACACACACACCTGCTGTTTCTCACTCCCCAGGGCTGTGGTCCTGCATTCTCCTTCTATATTAGACTATGTTTTGTCTCCCTGACCTCCCGTGATCCATGACTGCAGGAGAAGAGAGGGAGAATGCAGAACAAAGTTATTCTTCATTAAGTCATTCTCTGTGTGTGTGTGTGTGTTTGGCCCACTCTTGAATGCAGAACTGCTTTAGCTCAGCAACATTTGTGGGTTTTCAAGCATGAGCTGCTCGTTTCAAGTCCTTCCACAACATCTCCATTGGGATTAGGTCTGGACTTTGACTAGGCCCTTCCCAAAATTTCAAATGTGTTGCTTTTTAACCATGTCGACTTGATTGTGTGTTTTTGATCATTGTTTTGCTGCGTGAACCAGCTGCACTTCAGCTTCAGCTCACAGACGGATGGCCTGACATTCTCCTGTAGAATTCTCTGATACAGAGCAGAATTTATGGTTCCTTCTATTAAGGCAAGTCATCCAGGGCCTGAGGCAGCAAAGCATCCTCAAACCATCACACTACCTCCACCATGCTTGATTGTTGGTATGAGGTTCTTACTGTGATATGCAGCGTTTGGTTTTCGCCAGACATAATGAGACCCATCTCATTAGGTTTTGATCTGATAACATTCAGTATAAAAAATATGCAAAAGTAGAGAAAATTAGAAAGAGGGCAAATAACAGCACTGCACATCATGGATAATACATCATTATAAGCAGAGGCGTCATGCACCCCCAAAATCTGGGGGGATATAAAGTATGTGAAGATGGCTGAGGGGTGGTCTGAAGGAGTACTAAGCAAACCTCTGGAGCTCTCTGTATCCTCCTGACTGGTGTTTTTAAGAAATGTAATATGTTTCTTTGCATCTCTGTTAAAATCTGGGTAAAAGATTGAAAGGAATGTGTGTCTTTTCCAGTACGTTTAGTAATTGGTTGCTTTTATAAAGTCTACAAACCTTACCAGCAGCCATGCCAGCTAAGATAGTTAGACAAGCTGGCTACTCTAACTTGATTAATAGTCTGAAATAACTTTCTTGGTAGCTAGTTATGAGATTGGGAACCAATCTGGACTAGCTATAGCCAACTTCATAAAATTGCTAGGTGGCTAGTAGTATTACAGAGATACAATATTAACAACAATTTATAAAAAACAAAATATTAAACAGGAAAAACCCTGTGCCCCCCCCTATGGGCATGACACCTCTGATTATAAGGCAAGGTGTTAGGCTGTGACTACATTCATGATACACTATGGCCTTTTATAAAACAGATCAGTCAAAGTTGCTCACAAAGAAAGACAATAAGATGTATAGCTGTCTGTCTATGGAAGAGATTCCTCGATAGAGTGGGTGGTATGAACCAAAACCAACACAAACACAAGCACGCACGTACCCACACACTAACTCCTTATCTCCGTGAAGTGGATCTGACACTGACACTGACAGCTTAATACAGGAGGACAAAGAAAGAGGGCTAGCTCGAATAGGATATGGGATGGACTCATAAGTAATGTGTGTGTGTGTGTGTGTGTGTGTGTGTGTGTGTGTGTGTGTGTGTGTGTGTGTGTGTGTGTGTGTGTGTGTGTGTGTGTGTGTGTGTGTGTGTGTGTGTGTGTGTGTGTGTGTGTGTGTGTGTGTGTGTGTGTGTGTGTGTGTGTGTGTGTGTGGGTGGGTGTGTGTGTGTGTGTGTGTTGAATGGGAGTTATCTGGCCCTGTCTCTTCATTTGTCAGTGCTTGACGGGTGCATTGTGTGTTTGTTTGTGTGTTTTTGTGTGTGTGCGTGTGTGACAGCTGCTGATGTGCTGCTAACCGCTCTCCCCAATCCAGCATTCTCCCAGACAGTCTCCTGTCTCAGCATAAGAGTGCACCTCAGCATGGCAAACACACACACACCCTCTGTTGAATATGGTAGCCTGAATTGACTTTGGGAGTTTCAGAGTAAGAGAGTCTAGACAGATGTCCCAATTTCATCAGGTAATGGAAACGGCACTGTTGGTTCAAATGTGTCCGCTATATTTTAGGGACAGGAGTGGTTTTGTGTCAATATCCAATTACAAAGTCTGCAAGAGAAACAGCTTGACACCTCTGATACAGTGTTGGACACAAACAACACCTGTCCTTAAAATACAGCGTAAACATTCTGAGCGGTTTCCTTCTTCTGCAATTGATTGAATTCATCTTATTCAATTGTTACCATCACCAGCAACAAAGATAGCTCTAATGTGCCTTTTGAATATTGAACTGAGGCAAAAAAGAAAGAAATAAAGAAGGCCAGAAAGCCCCACAGATGGGTGACATATTCCATTAAAAAGCCAATCTCTACAAAGAAAATATCAACTCGGGATTCATATTGAGGCATGCAGCGACCAGTGAGAGATTGTGCTCTGAAACAGGATATCAAAACATAATACATAAATCAATAAGAAACAGCCAAGGTCAATAAATATAGACGTCTATAGACCACTGGCACAGACGCCTACTGTCATCATCTGACTTATCTCCCTTACCTTACTAATTTCATCCTCCTTTTGAAGTTTGTCCCAGTCTGTGTGTGTGTGTGTGTGTGTGTGTGTGTGTGTGTGTGTGTGTGTGTGTGTGTGTGTGTGTGTGTGTGTGTGTGTGTGTGTGTGTGTGTGTGTGTGTGTGTGTGTGTGTGTGTGTGTGAGAGAGAGAGAGAGAGAGAGGGTAATTTAATTAGAGTGTTGATAGAGCAGGTTACTGCCTGGGGTTAATATCCGACATGCACTCTGCTCCTTTCCAAAGGCTTAATTTCTTAAAGCACATTAGGAACTTTATTGACTGCTACGGCCTTTTAAAACTGTGTGTGTGTGTGTGTGTGTGTGTGTGTGTGTGTGTGTGTGTGTGTGTGTGTGTGTGTGTGTGTGTGTGTGTGTGTGTGTGTGTGTGTGTGTGTGTGTGTGTGTGTGTGTGTGTGTAACTGCACTGGCCTATTAAGACATTACATTTCTGCTGATTAGAGTCAGCCAGGAGTCAGCCATCTCCCCCAAGACAAACCATCATCATCGTCTTGCTCTCTCCCTCTCCCCGTTTCTTACTCTCTGCCTCAGAATCTCACTCTTGCTTTTTCTATCACTTCCCTCCCTCCCTATCTCACCTTTAGATACAGATGTAGGATCTTAATTTGTGCCAGTTAGATACAGCACTAAAATAATCCTGCAGCAACAGGAAATGTGAATTGTTATGTGGATTATAATTCATGGACATTATTGTATGTGGATTACAGAAAATCAAGTCTGACATTTCTAAGTGGAAACTACAAAGTTCAGAAGCCTTTTTAAACCTCAAATACACTGCACATTTTAGGAAAGGAAAGTTCTCCTGCAACAGGGTGATCAGATGTATGGCATTTGGGGAAACGACATCTCTTATTGTGAGAATTCTATTTAATTTGATTGACAGGTGCTAGACTCCTATTAAACATGCTAGATGTACTGACTGAATACTTCTATCCTCTGTGGAACATTCTATGTGGTTCTATCTGATGATATCACAAATGCCAGCTAATTCTTACTGAATTGTAGGGTTCTGATACAGAACACTGGGAATTTATTGGGCAAAAATAAACTCCCTCCTCCTCCGCCTCCTCCTCCTCAACCTCCTGCTGATAATTTAATTCCTGGTAATAAGGTCTCTTTAATACCGTCTCATTCTCTCTCCCCCCCCACACACACACACACACACGACTCTCGAATGAGGATGAGATTGAACTGCAACAGTTATTAAAAAGTCCTCAACCTCCTCTTCCAACTGCTGGAATACAATTATAGCAACTTATAGGTACTTATATGCACTTAAGTGCACTTGCATACACTTTCCAAGTTATTTCACATTTTGAGCACTTTTGATATCTCCGTAGTTAACTTCGTAATGTGCCATCAATGTTAATGGCCTGAGACACACATGACAGGAGAACAGAGTGGAGAGGACAACGTTGTGAAGGATTGATGGGAGGGGGTCGTTATCGAATCGTTAAAGCAAGGAAATGCTTCTCATCACAGATATCATATTATCTCCTGAGGGAGAGACAGAAAGAAAGTGCAGAGAGATAGAGAGATATAATAATAGAGGGAGCTAGAGAGTGGACGATAGAGAGGGGAAGGTGAAGTCAGAGACAGAGAAAAAGAGAGGAAAGATAGATCGATAGAGAGGGGGGAGAAAGCTATATATATAGGGATGAGGGATATAAATGGTTGGAACAGACACAGAGAAACAGAGAGAGACCGACTGCCACAATTCACAGGTAGCAGTGCCAACCTTTTTGACAGCAGAGATATTATATCTGCATGGATCAACGTCTCCACTGCCCTCTGAAAGAGCTTCTCTCTATAAATCAGATCACTGACACACACACACACACACACACACACACACACACACACACACACACACACACACACACACACACACACACACACACACACACACACACCAAAACCCAGCGGGGGCACAAAGTATGTGAGGATGGTTCTGGGGGTTGTTTTTGAAAGAAAAGCACATTTTTTGTCTTTTAAAATGATATCAAATTGATCCGAAATATAGTGTAGACATTGTTAATGTTGTAAATGACTATTGTAGCTGGAAACGGCTGACTTTTAATGGAATATCTACATGGGCGTACAGAGGCCCATTATCAGCAACCATTACTCCTGTGTTCTAATGGCACGTTGTGTTAGCTAATCCAAGTTTATAATTTTAAAAGGCTAATTGATCATTAAAAAAGTGCTGTAGCGCGTAGGGTGTAAAAACACTACCGAGATCCAAACTGCCTCTGGATGCAACGTCAGCACAAGAACTGTTTGTTGGGAGTTTCATGAAATGGGCTTCCATGGCCGAGCAATTGCACACAAGCCTAAGATCACCATACTCAATGCCAAGTGTACCCTAGAGGGGTGTAAAGCTCGCCGTCATTACATTCTGGAGCTATGGAAATGCGTTCTCTCGAGTATTGAATTACACTCCACCATCTGGCAGTCCGACGGACGAATCAGGGTTTAGCGGAAGCCAGGAGAACGCTACCTGCCCCAATGCATAATGCTAACTGTAAAGTCTGGTAGAGGAGGAATAATGGTCTGGGGCTGTTTTTGATGGTTCGGCTGGGCCCCTTAGTTCCAGTGAAGGGAAATCTTAACGCCACAGCATACAATGGCATTTGAGACGATTCTGTGCTTCCGACTTTGTGGCAGCAGTTCAGGGAAGGCCCCTTCCTATTTCAGCATGACAATGCCCCCGTGCACAAATCAAGTTCCATACAGAAATGGTTTGTCGAGATCGGTGTGGAAAAACTTGACTGGCTTGCACAGAGCCCTGACCTCAACCCCGTCAAACACCTTTGGGATGAATTGGAACGCCGACTGCGAGCCAGGCCTAATCACCCAACATCAGTGTCTGACCTCACTAAATGTGGCTGAACAGAAGCGAGTCCCCACAGCAATGTTCCAACATCTAGTGGAAAGCCTTCCCAAGGAGAGTGGAGGCTGTTATAGCAGCAAAGTAAGGGACCAACTCCATATTAATGCCCATGATTTTGGAATGAGATGTTTGACAAGCAGGCGCCCATATACTTTGGTCATGTAATGTATGTTGCCCTAGAAGACAAAATAAAGTTTTGCTCACCAGACTAATATCATAAATTATAGAATGAATGCTTCAAACTCGTTGACATCGGTAACGTTTTCAGTGTCATATCTGCTTTCACGGGGAAATACATTTAGGAACAGGGAAGAAAAATAGGAAAGCTTTTCTGTGCCAAATGTCCTAATGACATCAGTTTGACCAGTTGTTAGGACATAGAAAGCTGTGAAAACGACCCAATATGTTTCAGTTCGGCTTGGAAACTTGTGAAAGGTTATAGACCTATAGTCAGTGTTCAGATTTCACTTAAGCCATCTAAAGAGTAGGCTACCCTTTCCTTGACATGGCATAGGTCTATTTGATGTCCCCATCTTGTCTCTGTTAAATTAGTGTAGCGCCTCCCGGTCATCACACATAGGCACTGCAATCATCCTCTTTTACCACTTCCCCAAATCTTTCCTAAACATTACTTTTCTGGCCCTCCCTTCTCTTTATTTTAAACTCTCCATTTTGCAGATTTTCTCTTATTGAATTAAATTCCGACATTTTACTTTTTGCCTCAGTGGAATTGTTCTGCCAGTTCACAAAAGCATGTAGCGTGAAGGCTATTTGGCATGTGTAAAGTTAGGCCCTAAAGCTAAGGCTTAGGCACTAATGCCAAATGATGAAAGACAAATCTAAATGTAGCCTATATAAATAATATAAATTGCACAATAATTCTTTTTGTATGTATTGTTTTAACCCAACTCATGTCCTACACAGAATAGGTCACCAGTGCAGTTTCAAATGAGTGCAGAAGAAGGCTGGAGAAGAGGAGATGCAGCCCATCTAAGTGTTGGTATGGGATGTGGTCTAACTCTTTCGAATTAAACTCTCAACATCCGTCCACAATCCTCATGTACCTCCTTCTTCAGTTTAGGTTCCATGTTCCACTCTTCATGTCTGTGCCAACACTGCCATCTAATGGGAAAGACATCAAAAACAAGCATCTGCCTTTTTTTTTACACTAACCACTGTGCTACTATTATTACTATTGTAACACATTTTGTGTAATGCAGTATGAGCCATGTCAGTCCTTTTTTATGCAGTCTATGAGTGTAGCTGAGCCTGCTTTTATTTGTGGCTTTAATATCAGAGTCCAGAATGTCCCCAGAGGTCCAAGTTTCAGTCCATACCAGAATATCCGGGTTCGTCTGCAAAGCTCAGATCTTGATGTAATCTAGTTTAGGAAGTAAGCTCCTAATGTTCAGATGCATCAACCCAAGTCCTTTATGATTTTTAAAGTCACATGGAAACTCCAGCTCAAACAAGCTATTTTCAATAGGCGGTTGCACGCCCTGTCTGATGGTTGATATAGTTGGTATGGCTAAAAGATTTCATAGAACTGCACCATTTGGTATATCCCTGTTAGTAATAGAGGAACAATAAAAAATTGGAATGACTTTGCCAAGGTTAGCAACATAGGACCTGAGGCCGCAACCAATGTCAATATGAGGAACTCTCAGAGTAACCAATGATGGTGCATAGCCCAAGACCTCTACGCGATTTGAAAACCAGGGGGTATTCAGGTTTACGGAATTCACACTTGAACTAAAAGCATTGGGTGAGCAGGCCACAGCGGGTTCCCCTTTTGAGCTAACAATAGCAGATCTAAGAGTGGAGTGAATGGGTACAAAATTACAACTGACAACACCCCTGGCAGACATAGACAACAGTATGACGATAGCGCTTAGAGAGGACGGGAGGTATTACCTGAGCAGGGCTTGGTCTGTCTCTGAGTCAATATCTTAACGCAGCCTTGAAATATGAAAAGGGTCCAGGTGCCTAGATGGTTTGGGTCCATCGTCCCTGTAGAGCATCTTTTGTTTCCAACAAGTGTTGAAAATGTCAGCAAAGGTTACTCCAACAGAATGGCAGTAGACTTTAAACTAGATTTAAAGTGCTTAGAGCCTGCTGACACTTTTGCAGCCGCGACCCAGTGATGGCAAGGGACAGGAGATAATTGGATGCTTTTCAGGGCCTTTTAGGTTGCTGATCAGCTCAATAAATTCCTGTTTCATCCGGACCTACCTGGTCAGTCGGCTGAACCTACCTGGCCTGCCGGAACTACCTACCTAATCTGGTAGTCTGGCCAGGTAGGTAGGTCCAGCCGACCTACCAACCTGGCCAGCCGGATATACTTACCTGGCCGGCCAGACCTACCTAATTGGCCAGAGTACCTACATGACCTACCTACCTAGCAACCTGGCCAGTCAGCTGAACCTAGGTCTGGCAAGGTAGGGAGGTCCAGCCGACCTACCTACCTGGCTGGCCGGACCTACCTTACTGGCCAGATCTACCTAACTGGCCGGCTGGACTTACCTACCTACCAGCCTATATCATATAATTTGACAACATCAGTGCATTTGCTACAATACTAATCCATATAGCCTAAAGTGCAGTCATTTTTCAAGAGGGGTTTCTTTGCCATGATGTCATCAATGGGTTCCCAAATACGAATGGAGCAAGAGACCGCACCAACATCGCAACAAAAGCATCATCCTAAAAATGATGTAAACAGAAAAGGCTTCCACTCTTAACACGTTAGCATTGACAACTTCCCCAATCAGCTCTTTTATCACAGCCGTCAGCCTTATCAGACTCATGATCCCCTCGCGACTGAGCTTGCCCTTCCTTCTCGGCACGCTCTACCTCCGAACTGCCGCTGGCTTTAGAAACTATGTTGCTCTCCTCAAACTTTTTTTTCATCTCTGCCTCCATCGACCTATCGCTCCCCTTCAAACCCCTACTCTCTTTCTCTCCCACTTTCTTTTTTCCTTCTCCCTTTTATTTTTACCGCTATGCTCCATACTTGCTTCACTTTCTTCTCCATCACTTGCTTCACTTTCTTCTCCATCACGATCTCCTACCATCTCTGACCCAGTCACAGCACAGCGTTGCCGAACTGTCGCCACACAGAGTAAAGTTTGATTGTTTTCTTATTCCTTTTCAGTCGAATTGCAGTGCCACTACTCTGATCATACGTATACATATGAGATGAATAATGTAGGGTATGTAAACATTATATTAGGTAGCATTGTTTAATATATCACTAGCCACTTTAAACAATGCTACCTAATACAGTGCCTTGCGAAAGTATTCGGCCCCCTTGAACTTTGCGACCTTTTGCCACATTTCAGGCTTCAAACATAAAGATATAAAACTGTATTTTTTTGTGAAGAATCAACAACAAGTGGGACACAATCATGAAGTGGAACGACATTTATTGGATATTTCAAAAACTGAAAAATTGGGCGTGCAAAATTATTCAGCCCCCTTAAGTTAATACTTTGTAGCGCCACCTTTTGCTGCGATTACAGCTGTAAGTCGCTTGGGGTATGTCTCTATCAGTTTTGCACATCGAGAGACTGAAATTTTTTCCCATTCCTCCTTGCAAAACAGCTCGAGCTCAGTGAGGTTGGATGGAGAGCATTTGTGAACTGCAGTTTTCAGTTCTTTCCACAGATTCTCGATTGGATTCAGGTCTGGACTTTGACTTGGCCAATCTAACACCTGGATATGTTTATTTTTGAACCATTCCATTGTAGATTTTGCTTTATGTTTTGGATCAATGTCTTGTTGGAAGACAAATCTCTGTCCCAGTCTCAGGTCTTTTGCAGACTCCATCAGGGTTTCTTCCAGAATGGTCCTGTATTTGGCTCCATCCATCTTCCCATCAATTTTAACCATCTTCCCTGTCCCTGCTGAAGAAAAGCAGGCTGGGTGATGAGCTGTGTTGCTTTTACGCCAAACATAACGTTTTGCATTGTTGCCAAAAAGTTCAATTTTGGTTTCATCTGACCAGAGCACCTTCTTCCACATGTTTGGTGTGTCTCCCAGGTGGCTTGTGGCAAACTTTAAACAACACCTTTTATGGATATCTTTAAGAAATGGCTTTCATCTTGCCACTCTTCCATAAAGGCCAGATTTGTGCAATATACGACTGATTGTTGTCCTATGGACAGAGTCTCCCACCTCAGCTGTAGATCTCTGCAGTTCATCCAGAGTGATCATGGGCCTCTTGTCTGCATCTCTGATCATTCTTCTCCTTGTATGAGCTGAAAGTTTAGAGGGACGACCAGGTCTTGGTAGATTTGCAGTGGTCTGATACTCCTTCCATTTCAATATTATCTCTCCTTGGGATGTTTAAAGCTTGGGAAATCTTTTTGTATCCAAATCCGGCTTTAAACTTCTTCACAACAGTATCTCAGACCTGCCTGGTGTGTTCCTTGTTCTTCATGATGCTCTCTGCGCTTCTAACGGATCTCTGAGACTATCACAGTGCAGGTGCATTTATACGGAGACTTGATTACACACAGGTGGATTGTATTTATCATCATTAGTCATTTAGGTCAACATTGGATCATTCAGAGATCCTCACTGAACTTCTGGAGAGAGTTTGCTGCACTGAAAGTAAAGGGGCTGAATAATTTTGCACGCCCAATATTTCAGTTTTTGATTTGTTAAAAAAGTTTGAAATATCCGATAAATGTCGTTCCACTTCATGATTGTGTCCCACTTGTTGTTGATTCTTCACAAAAAAATACAGTTTTATATCTTTATGTTTGAAGCCTGAAATGTGGCAAAAGTTCGCAAAGTTCAAGGGGGCCGAATACTTTCGCAAGGCACTGTATAATGTTTACATATCCTACATTATTCATCTCATATGTATACGTATATACTGTACTCTATATCATCTACTGCATCCTTATGTAATACATGTATCACTAGCCACTTTAACTATGCCACTTTGTTTACATACTCATCTCATATGTATATACTGTACTCGATACCATCTACTGTATCTTGCCTATGCTGCTCTGTACCATCATTCATTCATATATCTTTATGTACATATTCTTTATCCCCTTACACTTGTGTATAAGGCAGTAGTTTTGGAATTGTTAATTGGATTACTTGTTGGTTATTACTGCATTGTCGGAACTAGAAGCACAAGCATTTCGCTACACTCGCATTAACATCTGCTAACCATGTGTATGTGACAAATAAAATTTGATTTGATTTGATCAAGCCACCAAAACAAATGACCAGGCCTCTGTGTCAAACTGATTCTCCTGAGAGAGTTCAGGCTTTGGAATCATGACACCTTATTTGCTCTTGGCAGGTAGAATAGCTTACCGTGTCCTGGAGCAAGTCTTTAGGGAAGTAATCTTCTGAGGAAATGTACACTTAAAGAGGGGCTGAAGTTACTCATTTGGCATTGTTTTTTTTGTTGCTTGAACAATAAGAAATGCAGCAGCCATGACGGAAATCAAACAAGACTTTAATGTGGGTGTCTCTTGTGTGTGTGTTCGCACGTGACAAGGGTTTGTATAGTCACTCTGCCAAAACAGTTAGTCATTCACCCTTCTAGATAACATAAAACAGCCTAACCATGTCTTGAAGTCACCTAGGCTACTTCTTTTGCCAATTATCTTCAGCCAGCTGTTGTGCCCAGAGTTAGACTTTGGATAGCAGAGTTAGACTTTGGATAGCCTATCTCATGGGGCTAGTTAGGGACCGTCTATAAATTACACAATCTAACTAGGACAATATTTACATTAAAGGCACACCTTTTAGTTGTCTCATTAACTGCTTTCAATATTTGTATATGAGTTTACAATTTATAGTTGGTTTGAGGTTTTTAAGTCATTGAAATTTGGAGCTATTTAAATATTTTAATATTGTCACATGTACATTGTGTAATTTTATTGATGGTCCCTAACTATACCCTAGCGGTATTACAATCGGGTCACATGCAGCTGCACTTCGAATTGATGATTACTTGGGTGCTGCCAGCTGTGGGCAGGATTGAAATAAACCCAACCCAAGGAAAATTGCTATGGTACCCTTCCTTTTTTTAAAATTAAATGTTCTCGAAAATCTCAGTTTTGGACGAGACTGATTTTATGACTAGAATGATCCTACTATTTACACTTTGTAGTCAATTTGGACACTAGAATACATTTTTCTGACTAATATCGATAACCACATAGGCTCACCCTAGTAAAACTGTGTAAAGGTGCTTCTAAACAGTTAAACTGCTCTTAATTTAGTTAGTGTATAATGTCCAGCTCACATTTCAAGCAGAAAGCAGGAATCTCAGGCCATAAAAGGGCATGTGTCTCATAGAGATGATGTCATCAGAACAGCCATGCTGGGTCTCCCCTTTCAGTTACACAGAGGGAGGGAGCCTGTGTGTTACAGAGGCTGTGTTTTACAGAGGGAGAGGGAGGATAATGTGTGTGTGGCAAGGAAAAGGCAGGGTGTTTAAGAGTGAGAGAGGACAGAAGCAGAAGTTTTGAGAAAGACTAGTTTACTAGAGGGAGAAGTGTGAGCGAGAGGAACAAAGGCTACTGAGAAAAATAGGAATACAGAAAGGGAGGGAGGGAGAGAGGGACAGAAACAAAGTTCTAGCAGCTGTTTCAGACCATCAGAGAGCGGACTGAGCCAAAGGGAACAAAAGAGTTTCTGTGTCATGGGCAAATCAGGTAAGACTACATGAGATTTAATTGTACTGGAATATGACTGTGAAAGTGGAAAATGTTTATCAAAGTGTGTGTGTGTGTGTGTGTGTGTGTGTGTGTGTGTGTGTGTGTGTGTGTGTGTGATTACAAAATAGGATTAGGTCTCAATCTGTGACAATGGGCTGTTATCATGCAACAGGGACAAAGTTGATTTTAAAAAGCTGTACATTTTATTTGACAGTCTTGTAACGCCTATGCGCTAGGTCAGTTTCTTCCCTTCTGTGGTAATGATGAAACCACTATTGAGAGTATCAGGAATAGCTGTGCCAATAGGGGAATTCACTATTTGCAAGGGGTGTGTGTGTGTGTGTGTGTGTGTGAGAGAGTGTGTGTGAGAGAGAGAGAGAGAGAGAGATCAATTGACAGAACATTTTAGGTGCCAGTTTCCAGTACCACATTATCCTCCATTGAAAGTGGTATTCAGGTTAGGAATAAGCTAAGTCTGGGTCAAGGATCCAGCCCCAAGGACTGCAACCACTGATTATTTACAAGGCTGTAACACTGTATTCCGCTACATCTGCTAAGTGTGTGTGTGTGTGTGTGTGTGTGTGAGAATCGCCTCATTGTGTGAATGCCAGAGAGAATGGAGATGTGTGAGTATGGCTGTGATTGGCACCAGGCTGGGGAGAGAGTGGATGTGTCCCCCATTCATACATACCCTGGTACTGTCTGTCTAGTATTATAGACTCAAGCCTGGGGAACAGCCATATGTATGAGGCTTACTGGAGATTTACTACTGCCTAAGTTACTGTCTGATTATCTGCAGCCTATCGTTTTATTGAGTTGTATTAATGATTTGAAAGTTTGATTGTATATTACAGTGAAAACAAGGGAAACAATAGACATTTACCTTCAGTTTTTTCATGGCATCTTGTTTTATGTGATTCTCTCTCACTCTCTCAGCTTCTAAGCAGTTTTCGGAGGAGGTGTTGCGGAGTCATAATGAGTATCGTAGGAAGCACCAGACACCCCCTCTGAAGCTGAGCAGCAAGCTGAGTAGCGATGCCACGAGGTGGGTCACCCAGACATCGGGGCCCCCCCAACCCACACACACTTATCTTTCTCCACCACCTTTATCAGAGACATGGCCAACGACACCCTTACTTCCTTCCACTTCACCTAACCCCACCCATATTTTAGCTGTCTTTATCTAACTATTACCACAACTATCTCCACCCTGTAGGTATGCTGAGTCTCTGGCCAGCACACGGATCCTGAAGCACAGCGTTGAGTCCAGTAAGGGGAGCTGTGGCGAGAACCTGGCCTGGGCCTCCTATGACCAGCCAGGTACACACACTGTAACCCAATGACTCCTAATGCTATGACCAAACATTGACACAGCCTGCATATGTTTAGTTATGTAAATGGGGACAGATACATCATTCACTGTGTACGGTACAGATAGTAACATTAAAGAGAGTGATCCAGAGTCTCTGTAGGGTTTAGTTAGGTCTAAACTATAGACTATCCTGTCCAGTGGCGGCCCAGGCAGGAACAGCTGGGGTCCATTTCCCTGCTCTGTGTTCGGAGTGTTTCAGCAACAAGACCATGACTCCGAGCACAACTATGTCTGTGCACTGACCTGACAGTCTGCTGTGATTCATAAACGGTCTCCTATGGTTACATACTGTCACTGGGTCAAGCTCAGTTCATCTCTCTCTGGACTGCTCCTCTGAAACTCGGGATCTCAAACCTCTCCGTGTTCTTCTGACCCACCTAAAGCTTTGGCAACTTTTATACGGTTAGCACTGTTGCCTTGGACAGCTGCCATCTTGGATAATATTTCCTTGCCGCTGTCATCTCTGCTGGAACTCTGGGGGTTTTGGCCCGAGTTTCTGTTAAACAATAGTGACAAAGGCAACAGGCAAGTATAATGTGATGTGATAACCTGTAACCTTTGTCCTCTCTGTGTATAGGGAAGGATGTGGCTGACCGCTGGTACGACGAGGTCAAACAATACAACTTCAACCGCCCCGGCTTCTCCTCTGGCACAGGTGAGACACACGCATGCACACAGACACACATACTCTGACTTGTGTAGTGCTGCATGCCACAGTGTTGTGTTCACCCAGGCAGTGTTGAACTGTGTGGTCTTTGTTCTATGAATGTGGCATTATCATTCTGTGACTGTGTGGTTCTGTGACTCTGCTCACAAACATGCATGGAGCACTGCATCCTGTGGAAAATCCCAGTTCTTTATAGCATTCTGTCTTTTCTGTCCTTCCTGTTCTCTCCCTGAAGCCTCCTGCTCAGTGACTGACCCTGCAGCGTCAGGATCACTCCTATCAACTCATGTGCTGCTGACAGATAAAGGAGGAAAGACAGAGGGGGAGAGATGGGAGTGTGCAATAGAGGGGAAAGAGTGTATATGGAGGGGATGATAGAGGGGGGGAGGAGATTAATATAGGGATCTGTAGCTGTAAATATTTAGAGGAGCAGTGCTGCAGAGGGCTTCCTTCAGTGAAGGTGTTTAGCTTGTCTCTCTCTCTCTCTCTCTCTCTCTCTCTCTCTAACCAGGTCATTTCACAGCAATGGTGTGGAAGGGCAGTAAGAAGCTGGGTGTGGGGAAGGCCAGTGCGCCAGATGGCTCGTCATTCGTGGTAGCCAGGTACTTTCCAGCAGGGAACATCACCAACCAGGGACACTTTGACAACAACGTCCTGCCGCCCAAGGACTAAGGAACATACTGACCCATCCAAAAGACATTTGCACTTTGACTTGTGACCTTGACTTATATATACAATATATATAGTGTGTGTGTGACAACCACTGTGACTTAACACATGCATGAACAAAAATCTAGGCACACCATTGACCAAACCATGCCAGCTGTGCCTTCCGGAGGTGTACCAGCCACCCAATTGGGTTTCGCCCTACTCATTCCATCGTTAGTGGGGTAGGGATTTTACACATAGTAAAATAATTTCTGGTTTAAAAAAATTTGTACCAGTCAAAAGTTTGGACACCTACTCATTCAAGGGTTTTTCTTTATTTTACTATTTTCTACATTGTAGAATAATAGTGAAGACATCAACACTATGAAATAACACATATAGAATCACGTAGTAACTAAAAAAAATGATAATTAAACTAAACAACTCGATTATATTTTAGGTTCTTCAAAGTAGCCACCCTTTGCCTTGACGCCTTTACACTCTTGGCATTCTCTCAACCAGCTTCACCTGGAATACTTTTCCAACTGTCTTGAAGGAGTTCTCACATATGCTGAGCACTTGTTGGCTGCTTTTCCTTCACTCTGCGGTTCAACTCATCCCAAACCATCTCAATTGGGTTGAGGTCGGGTGATTGTGGAGGCCAGGTCATCTGATTCATCACTCTCCTTGCTCAAATAGCCCTTACACAGCCTCGAGGTGTGTTGAGTCATTGTCCTGTGGGGAAACAAATTTAGTCTCACTAAGCGCAAACCAGATCGGAAGGTGTTTCGCGGCAGAATGCTGTGGTAGCCATGCTGGTTAAGTGTGCTTTGCATTCTAAATAAATCAGACAGACAGTGTCACCAGCAAAGCACCATCACACCTCCTCCTCCAAGCTTTACGGTGGGAACTACACATGCAGAGATCATCGTTACACCCATTCTGTGTCTCACAAAGACACGGCGGTTGGAACCAAAAATCTAAAATTTGGATTCATCAGACCAAAGGACAGATTTCCACCAGTCTCATGTCCATTGCTCATGTTTCTTCTTATTGGTGCCCTTTTTAGTAGTTGATTTCTTTGCAGCAATTTGACCATGAAGGCCTGATTCATGCAGTCTCCTCTGAACAGTTGATGTTGAGATGTGTCTTGAGCACTGTGAAGTATTTATTTGGGCTGTGATTTCTGAGGCTGATAACTCTAATGAACGTATCCTCTGCAGCAGATGTAACTCTGGGTCTTCCTTTCCTGTGGCAGTCCTTATGAGAGCCAGTTTCATCATAGCCCTTGATGGATTTTGCGACTGCACTTGAAGAAACTTTCAAAGTTCTTGAAATATTACTGATTGACTGACCTTCATGTCTTAAAGTAATGATGGACTGTTTCTCTTCGCTTATTTGAGCTGTTCTTGCCATAATATGGACTTGGTCTTTTACCAAATAGGGCTATCTTCTGTATACCACCCCTACCTTGTCATAATACAACTGATTGGCTCAAACGCATTAAGGAGGAAAGAAATTCCACAAATGAACTTTTAAGGCACACCTGCTAATTGAAATGCATTCCAGGTGACTACCTCATGAAGCTGTTTGAGAGAATGCCAAGAGTGTGCAAAGCTGTCATCAAGGCAAAGAGAATCTTAAATGTAAAATATATTTTGATTTGTATAACACTTTTTTTTTGGTTACATGATTCCATATGTATTTTCATAGTTTTGATGTCTTCACTATTATTCTACAATGTAGAAAATAAAGAAACACTGGAATGAGTAGGTGTGTCAACTTTTCAATGGTACTGTATGTATGTGTTTTATTCATTGAGCATGTAATTGTGAGCATGATTTAAACTGACCTGTTTTCTGAACTGAACACTTGTTTGACTATGTTTTGTATTCTGTTTGTTTTAATGTAATAAAAGCGACTGTCTGTAAAATGCCCCATTTTCACTACATACATGACATGTGCAATATAAGGGTGGTTAACAGTATCGCCCACTAGTGTGGTTATTACAGACTGTTTATTAGCAGGTAAGGAGAATGCAACATAGCAGCGATACAGATGTGACACTGGCATTTTATGCTTTGGGGGGGGGGGTCCTCTCACATGGTCAGCTCCTGTGGGAGAGAAGAAAGGGGGGAGAATTACTTGGGGTTGGATGCATGAAGAAATTGTTAAGCTTTTTTTTTCTTCAAGATCTGTTGGAAAAAGGACTGCTGCAATCAGTAGGTCATAACAGCAAATGTGGCCCAATGTGGACAGTGTGTTGCAACAGATTCCTTCCTTCATAAATCCCTCACCATGATAGCGTTAACGATGTCATTGGTGTTGTGTCTGAGGGCGTGGACAGCTTTAGAACGGGACACGTTAGCCTGGGCCATCACCAGCTCTATATCCCTCTGCTCCAAACCTCCCTCGTCCACCTGACAGACAGAGGTCAAAGTCAGTTGCACTATGGAACACTTCTGAACATGAAAAACAAAAACATAACTGTAGCATTGGGGTGGCAAGTAGCCTAGTGGTTAGAGCTTTGGACTAGTAACCGGAAGGTTTGAAGAGCGAATCCCCAAGCAGACAAGGTACAAATCTGTCGTTCTGCCCCTGAACAAGGGAGTTAACCCGCTGTTCTTCGGCCGTCATTGAAAATAAGAATTTGTTCTTATTTTAACTGACTTGCCTAGTAACATTTTTTAAAATAGCCATCAGGCTAACTACAGTAAAGTACTTACGTAAGTAACAATACTTGAAAATACTAAAGTTTTTTTTTTATCTGTATGTGACTTGAACTATTTATATTTTTGACAACTTTTACTTCACATTCCTAAAGAAAATTATGTACTTTTTACTCCATACATTGTCCTTGAGACACAAATACTCGTTACATTTTGAATGTTTAGCAGGACAGGAAAATGGTCTAATTCACATACTTCTCAAGATAACATCCCGGTCATCCCTACTGCCTCTGATCTGGGGAACTCACTAAACACGTGCTTTGTTTGTAAATTATGACTGAGTGTTGGAAGGGTGCCCCTGGCAAGCATACCGTGTGCTATGCCTAATATAACTAATTTGAAAGGATTTATACTTAAGTATATTTGAGCAATTACATTTACTTTAGTATATTTAAAACCAAATACAGGATTTTCTTGTGTGACTCACTTTAACTTGAGTCATTTTCTATTAAGGTATCTTTATTTTTCTCATGACAGTTGGGTACTTTCTCCACCACTGCAGTAGAAATTCGTTAAATATAACAACACTAGACAGAATTGTTTCATATTAAGATCTAAAAGAACTACTGTACATGAAAGAGTAAGTAAGAATAGCGTAAAGATTGGTGTTTTTCCTTGACATAATGAGTGAGCCTGCATTTCCATACCTCCTCCTCCTCCTCGCTCTCCTCCTTGATGGTGAGGCTGGGTGGTGCAGGGGGCACCAGTGGGGAGGGCTCCACCGGGACCTTAAACTTCTCTGCCGCTGCCTTGTGCACCTGTTGAGACAGGTCCTCTATCTAGGAAGGAAATAGGAAGAGAGAGGTCACCTTGGCCTCTGAACACAATGTAGATGAGGGGGATAATAAGAGAGGGGTTAGAGAGAGCGAGAGAGGGTGAGAGAAGGTTAGGAGGTCACCTTGGCCTCTCCAAACACGATGTAGATGTCTGACGCGGGGCTCTTGAAGACGTCAGGTCTGCTGATGACAAACAAGATGCTCTTCGACTTCCTTATAGTGATTCTGGTCACACCGTGGACCGGCCGCAAGCCCAGCTTACCCATGGCCTAAACACACACACACTGGTTACACCATGACGCGGCCAAACACACAGAATACACACACATTTGCTCTGTGTTTGATTAGCTGAGACTGCCGCATGGAGCAGCTGTGTTCACATCTCGCCTTGCGGGCCTTCTTCTCACTGCGGCTCTGCTTAGGTCTGTTAATCCCCTCATCAGCAGGAGAGATGGGCTGAGAGAGAGAAGGAGAACCACAAAATCAATTCAAAACCTGAGAACATTCTACAGTAGTTTACCTATATCCAGACTGATAATATGGAAAAGATCTCTGAAGCTGCGACCCATTCAGAAAATGCAGGCCCCACAACACGCATCCTTCTTACCACTCTACCTAAAGGTAATGACATCAATATGTTATTACATAACACACAGTGAAAGCAAGGTTTCCACCCTTGGAGGTAAGGGGACTTCTAGAGTGTTCTTTGCCCACACACGGTAGACTCACCTGGGGTTCTGAGGATCTCAGTGGCACCCCCTCTGGTTCTTCCAACTCTGGCACTGATCCGTCACTCTCCGACTCATTGCAGGAGCCCACTGTGGAACACACACACTGTTACTCTCAGAGTACTGCATCACATCCTCATTGCTATGGCAACTAATGGCTGAGATATGGATGATGAGGATATGGTGTAGCTCGTTAGCACTGGTAATGGGACAGTCCATCATAAAGCTCTACGGCTAACCTAATCACCGATCTCAGAGGAGAAATAGATCACCTCATTAAATAATAATGGCATTTCATCTCTATGCTATGGAACATGCAGGTTATGACGTATAATTACATTCTGTACTACTGTGTTTCAATGCATGTAGCATTGTTCATTATGCTGCAGTGCTACCACACATACAGTACACATAAATCCCCATCCATGATTCTATGTACGTATCATCTACAGGGAGGTCAGTTCTAGCTCGATTGAACCAGTGGTTTCAGGTTGACTGACGGTTGCCCTAAAATAACCTTTATTGAAAGATGTACAATAACAATATTCCTCCTGGATAAAATGATCCTCTCTCTGAGTATTTCTCCTCCATCATTCAGTAGCTGCAGCAGTGTTCTGTGTTCGACAGGGTATTATTGAGAAGCCTTCCTAGAATCTGAAGTATGTCCTTCATCAGGACCATAGCAGGGCCACTAGACATACTCAGAGACATCTGTGTGTGTGAGGAAGGTCATATGTGGAGTCACTTCTCAGAATCACTTTCTCAAGGAGACAGAGAGAAACAGACAGAGATAGAGATATGGGTTTGCAGAGTACGTACAGTTGTATTTGAAGGACAGTTCCAGCTCCTGTGAATCCTTGTGGCTGATTGGACAGTCTATCTGTCTCTCAGTTGGTTGGCGGGAGGAGTGAAGCAGTATCTCTCGCTGATTGGAGGAGCCAGACTCTTTATGAGAAGGGTTTCCCACAATCCCCCTGGGCTGAGTCATGTGACGCCGTAGAGGAACAGCAGTGTCATCATCATCACTGTCTGTGTCCATCCCATCTGCAACAAAATCCAAGTTCACACAGGTTGGACTGATTCATGATTCACTGATACTTGATTACCAAAAATAAAAAATAAAATCACCCCACACCCCTATCTCTCCTGAGTGTAACTCACCTCTGTCCTGTCGGCTTTGTGACTGAACTGGCTTGATCTGTCTGTTGGGCTTGGTGAGGAGGTTTGGTTGGGGCTGGGCCTGGCAGCGGATGTCTAGGACAGGCACTGTGGTTGGAGCCTCCAGCCGTGGCAAAGACTCCTGGGTGGGCTGGGTAAGGCTGGGGGTCGAGGGCAGGGCTGACGTGGGTGGAGATGAGAATGAGTAGGGGGTAGGGGACATACGGACACTTTCAGTGGGTATAGGGGGATGCTTAGGAAGGGCGATAGGGGTAGTAGAAAGGGTTGCGGAGGCTGCCTGAAGACTGGTTGATTGAGGCTGGGTGTCTAGGAGTGGGGTGACAGGCTGGACTGTGGTGAGGAGAGGCTGGGACTCCTGTATGGGGGTGGGGAGGTCCTCATCTGGCTGCACTGTGAAGGTACTGGGGGGAGGAGAGGATGAGAGAGGAGAGGGGGAGAGAGGGGGAGGAGAGGAGGAGGGAAGAGGTGGAGGAGAAGAAGATCTATTCTGTTCTGTAGGGGAGGCATGGCCACTCCCCACATTGTTATCGTTGATGTCCTTTCTGCTTTCTGTCTGGCAACCAGGCAGCGGCCTGTTGTCAAGCATTTCCTGGTGCACTTCCATGTTCACTTCCTGGTTGAGTAGGAGAGCAGGAGAGATAGGGCAGAGGTTGGTAGGACTAAGGGGAGTCGGGGATCTGGAGACGTTTCTGTTTTCCCCTCTCCTCTCGGACTCTGCCTCAGGTTTGCCCTTCACATGTGTCCTCTGTCTGGTATCTGCAGCAGATTTTTGTCCTCTCATATTCTTATTATTTTGTTTCCCTGGTGGGGAGGTGTCTTCTAGGGTCTTGGCAGTGAGCGCTGGTACCTGTGGGTGATCAGCAGACCCAGAGCCTGACGGAGATTGTCTGCGCGGCTGACTGGGTCTGTCTCTGCTCTGCTTCCCTCTCCTCCCTGGCTGAGGAGGAGTGATGGCTTTCTCTGTGCTCAGCTCTCCCTCGGGTGTCTGACGCTGTGCAGGTTCTGGAACACTCTCTGTTGGAGAGAATCTCTCCTCTGCAATCTCCTCCACCTCTCTTTCCCCTGAGATACAAACACTGTTCTCCTGTTCTTCTAAGGCCCCACTCGTCTTTGGTTGGTCAATGTGCCTGTCAGTCTTCTGACCGCCACCACCTTCTTTTTGGCTCACCGTCTGTAGCTCTGTCTCCTCTGGCTGAGGCTGGGAACAGAGTTTTTTCACACTTTCTACCATGTCTTTACCCACTGATAGGGAAGATTCTTGGAAAACTTGGACCTTCTCTACTGTGTCTTTGCTCACTGATGGGGGAAATTCTTGGGAAACTTGGACTTTTTCTACTGTATCATTACTCACTGATTGGGAAGTTTCTTGGGAAACTTGTACCTTCTCTACTGTGTTGTTGCACACTGATGGGGAAGTTTCTTGGGAAACTTGGACTTTCTCTACTGTGTCTTTTCTCACTGATGCGGAAGTTTCTTGCGAAACTTGGACCTTCTTTACTGTGTATTTGCCTATTGATGGGGAAGTTTCTTGGGAAACTTGGACTTTCTCTACTGTGTCTTTGCCAACTGACAGGGAAGATTCTTTGGAGACTTGGATCTTCTCTAATGTGTCTTTTCTCACTGATGGTAAAGTTCCTTGGAAATCTTGGACCTTCTCTACCGTGTCTTTGCCCTCTGATGGGGACGTTTCTTGGGAGACTTGGACCTTCTCTACTGTGTATTTGCCCATTGATGGGGAAGTTTCTTGGGAAACTTGGACTTTCTCTACTGTGTCTTTGCCAACTGACAGGGAATATTCTTTGGAGACTTGGACCTTCTCTAATGTGTCTTTTCTCACTGATGGGAAAGTTTCTTGGGAAACTTGGACCTTCTCTACCGTGTCTTTGCTCATTGACGGGGAAGTCTCTTGGGAAACTTGGACCTTCTCTACTGTGTCTTTGCCCACTGATGGGGAAGTTTCTTGGGAAACTTGGACTTTCTCTACTGGGTCTTTGCCCACTGATAGGGAAGATTCTTGGAATACTTTGACCTTCTCTACTGTGTCTTTGCCCACTGATAGGGAAGTTTCTTGGAAGACTTGGACATTCTCTACTATGTCTTTGCTCATTGATGGGGACATTTCGTGAAAAACTTGGACCTTCTCTACTGTGTCTTTGCCCACTGATTGGAAAACATTTTGGGAAACTTGGACCTTCTTTACTGTGTCTTTGCCCACTGATATGGAATATTCTTGGGAAACTTGGACCTTCTCTACTGTGTCATTGCCCACTGATAAGGAAGATTCTTGGGAGACTTGGACCTTCTCTACTGTGTCTTTGCTCACTGATGGGGAAATTTCTTGGGAAATTTGGACCTTCTCTACTGTGTCTTTGCCCACTGAGAGAGAAGTTTCTTGGGAGACTTGGACATTCTCTACTGTGTCTTTCTTCAGTGATCGGGAAGTTTCTTGGGACAGTCTGCCTGACTTGGAGTTGCTTGGTCTGATTTTATGGCTGAAGGATCCAAATGCCCCACCCAGCAGAGACAGAGCTGGGTCTGCCTGTTTGACTGCTGGGTTAATATCTCTGTTACTGTTGGGTCTGGAAATGACTGCCTCTACTGAACCAGGGCTCTGGTCTGAGACAGTCTGTGGTTTACCACCTGGTGGTGAGACACGCCCAGGGCTTTCCATGGACAAGGAAGGTTGTCTTATGTCTGATTGGTGTGTTGAGCTGTCAGTTGATGTTGATGGCCTATCGGAGGCTGCAGCAGCCTGTGATCTCACCTCTGTGAGTGGTATGTTTGAGAGAGACGCCCTCAGACACACACTCTGGCTTTGGTGTCTCACGTCCTCTGACAGGGCATTCAGAGTCATACAGGTTGGTATTCCAGAGGATAGGAACACTGAGACATTGTTGTTGTTTTCCTGCTCCTCCTTGTTTTCCGGGTGACTCTGCAGGTTGCTGACATCATCCTCTGGGAATTGGGAGCTTCCGTCCTCTCCTCCCCCTGCCTCTGATATCTCCTCGATGGACCTCCAGCTGGACAGGTTGGACTCTGGCACTCCCTCTCCCACAAGCTCGACATCTGCCATCTTGTCTGGCCGACCACACAGGCTGTTGTTGTCTTCTTCATCCCCCATTATATCACCCACCTCATCCTCATCTGTCCCGACATTGGGCAGCCCGGAGAGTGTCTGTCCAATCTTCTGTCCAATTGTCTGTCCAATCGTATGTCCCTCCACCTCATACAGTAATAGGCTCTGTGCCTCCAACCCACAGCCCTGCCCCAGAGAGAGAGATAGGGCCTCCCCTGCCCCCCAGGACCCAGACTCTGCTCCTAACCCCCTCATATCAGCCCTCAAGCCCCCATCCCCCCTTCTCACCCCTGCATCTGTCTCTGAGTTCTCCCTCTTGGGAGAGACAGTCAGGGGGGTGTGAGGGAAGCCCAGGGCCCCAGGGCCCCCGTCTTCAGTGCTCAGGGTGTTCTCCCTCAGGTTCTCCTGGGCGGGGTCACATGGGCAGATGTCAGGGGTCAGGGACAGGTTGTCAGCCAGGCCAGGTGTGCTCTCAGGGCAGGAGGAGACAGGGATGTTGCTGGGGTTAGGCTCTTTCGGGCATGAGAGCAGAGGGACCCCCTTGTTCAGGTCGTTGGTGGCAGTGGTCCCTTCAAGGACCTGATGGGAGTCCACACCTTCAGCGCTGCTGTTCGTGTTCTTCTGGTCCAGTTCCAGCACTGACATCAGAAGCGGTTTGGACCGGACTGAAGCTGCTGCCACCCCAAACACACGTGGGAGCGGCTTACGGGGCTCAGAGGTCTTCTGTTTAGGCCGGGGTGTGTCTGACTTAGAGGGACGTGGCTTAATGAGTAGTTTGAACGAGTCCCTGTCTGTCTGCTCTGTGTGGTCCTCGTCTGAAGTCTCTGTGCTCTGTTCATTATTCTCTCTCTCCCCACCGCTCTGTTTGTCCTTCCCTCTCTCCCCACCGCTCTGTTTGTCCTTCCCACTCTCCCAACCGCTCTGTTTGTCCTGTCCTCTCTCCCAACCGCTCTGTTTGTTCTTCCCTCTTTCCCCACTGCTCTGTTTGTCCTTCCCTCTTTCCCCACTGCTCTGTTTGTCCTCCCTCTCTCCCCACCGCTCTGTTTGTCTTTCTCTCTCTTTGCACTGCTCCTTTTGTCCTCCTCTCTCACCGTACCAGCCTGTACTTCCTCTGCAACTGCTTTGGTTTGCCCTGCTCCTGTTGCCAGGGTCACAGGGCTGTTATGGGATGGCTGGGTTGCCAGGATGACAGGATTGCTGTGGGACGCTGTCTCCTCGATTGTAGCAGCAGGGTTAGAGTTAGGAGTAGCAGCAGGCTTAGTGTTAGGAGTAGCAGCAGTGTTAGTTTTAGGAGTAGCAGCAGGCTTAGTGTTAGGAGTAGCAGCAGTGTTAGTTTTAGGAGTAGCAGCAGGCTTAGTGTTAGGAGTAGCAGTAGGCTGAGTGTTAGGAGTAGCAGCAGGCTTAGTGTTAGGAGTAGCAGCAGGGTTAGTGTTAGGAGTAGCAGCAGGGTTAGTGTAAGGAGTAGCAGCAGGGTTAGTGTTAGGAGTAGCAGCGGGGTTTGGGGTAGAGCATGTACCTGGGGTAGTTTTGAGGGTTGAGGCTGTAGCAGGGTTAGTGTTAGTGGTACAGGCCATAGCAGATTTAGCGTTAGGGGCAGGAGCACTGTTAGTGTTAGGGGTAGAGACCGTAGCAGGGTTAATTTCAGGTGTACATACGGTAGCAGGGTTAGTTTTGAAGGTTGAGGAAGTAGCAGAATTATTTTGTGGGGTTGAGGCTGTAGCAGGGTTAGTGTTAGTGGTACAGACAGTAGCAGATTTAGCATTAGGGGCAGGAGCACAGTTAGTGTTGGGGTTAGAGAGAGATTCAGGATTGGTTTTAGGGGTTGACACGGTAGCAGGAGTAGTCTTTGGGGTAGTGAAGGCAGGGTAAGGGGTTGTAGAAAGTTTAGGGGTAAGGGTAGAGACATAAGGGCTCTCCTGAGAAGGAGCGGGGACAGGAGGGTCAGAGGACTCTGAGGAGATCTCCATTTCACTCCCACTACTGCTGTTGGAGGACTCGGGGTGGGCTGATTCCGCAGGTTGGGCAGGTGCAAGTGCATGGTGGGGTGGCTTAGGTCCTGGAGGATTCTCAGGCCGGGGCTCTTTGTCACCTGGGGGATTGATTAGGCTAAGTCTGCTCTGGGACTGAGACAGTTCAGTGCTGTAGGCCTCTGGTCTGGTTTCAGGCTGAGGTTTGGCTTGGTGTGGTTCTGTGGTTGATCCTGTGGGTGATCCTGTGGCTGGTCCTGTGGGTGGTCCTGTGGGTGGTTCAGCATGTCTCTCTGTGCTGTACAGTCGCTCATCCTCTTCGCCATTATAAGAGGCGGAGTCTAGTGAGTCGTCAGTGTCATCATGGAAACAGAAGGACTCATCCAGCCCTTCGTTGATGGAAGTTTCTGACAGTGAATGAAGGAAGGAGGCCGAGTTGTCCTCTTCAGCTGGGTCATTTACAGCCTTACCCTCACCCTCCTCCTCCTCTTCCTCATCCTCAACATCCTCACCCTCCTCTTCATCCACCTCTTCCTCTATCACTATTTCTACTTTAGCCTCCTCTATCTCTACCTTAGCCTCCACTTCTTCCTCATCATCTTCGTCATCATCCTCCACGTCCCCCTCCTCCTCTCCGGCCGCGTACGCATCCACATCGTTCCTGTCGTTTCCCTCTCCTCCCTCATTCCCCTCCTCTGTGGGGAAGAGAGTGATCTCCATGGAGTCTGCCTGAAAGAGGAGACTGGTGTGGAGGGGGAAGTTAAGCAGAGAGGCTGGGATCATACTCTCCTCTTCCTCCATCTCACCATCATCACTGTAGGAGCCTGGGAACAGCAGGAAGGTACCCATCTCTCCGTAAGGGCTGGAGTTATCCCCGTCTGACACATCTGGAGAGCAGGTGTCCATGGTAAGGTTGGAGGAGGCAGGGTTGACGCTGGAGGTGTGAGGGCTTAGGTTCCCCATGTCTGGTGCAAAGGGGAAGGAGATGGAGGTCAGCCGTGGGGAGTCTGCTCCATCATCATCTGGGTTGGTAATGGGAGGGTAAAGCTCCTCAGACACACAGGCCTGCAGCTCCAGCTCCAGGCCTCTTTGCAGCAGGGGACTTGAGTACTGCTGTCCCCCAGCCAGAGCATCCTCTGCTGGGCAGAGCGAGCCCTCCGACTCCCCTCCATCTTCCTGGGAGTCGGTGCTTCTGCCGCTGCTGCTCCTCAATGGGGAAGTGTCCTCTGTCACCCAGCGAGGGCGACAGCTACCCCTTGAGACTGTCACTTCCTCACTCCTTCTCCCCCTTACCTCCCCTCTCAGTACCTCCTCCTCCTCCAGGATCACAGTCTCTGCTAGACCCTTATAGAGGCAGAACCGCCACTCTGCTGCTCCTCCTCCCTTTTCCTCTGCCCTCTCCCCTACTGCTCCCCTATCCTCCCCCACTTCGTCTCCGATTTCGGACAGCGAGCTGACAAAGCATGCAGGTGCCTCCTGCACCTCCTCTGCCAGGAGAAGATTGGGGGAGGTGCAGGGGGAGGTGGAAGAGGTCCAGCTGCCCCCCTCCGCCGTGACGTAGGAGCCAGAGGGGGAAGTGAGGGGGGAGCACAGGTCATCACTGTCCGAGTTTGGTGAGAGGGGAGAGGCTGGGGAGCCGGGGTAAGAGCGGTGTTTGAGGTGTAAGGGGCGAGCAGCCATCTTGATGGGGGTGGAGGGGGCGGTGTAGTACAGGTCAGGATCCAGGGACGAGGGAACACCCACTCTCAGAGGGTCCACGGCATAGGCCGGCTCAGTGAAGGACAGGATAGCAGGGGGATAGGCTGGCTCGGACAGGGAGGGCATGGCATACATGGCACATACAAAAGACATTTCACCATAGGGAGACAGCCCTGCCTCCAAAGGGCTTAAGCTGCCCATCAAGCTAACATCCACTGTGACTGGCTCTGAGGAGGGAGGGGAGGCAGGGATGAGGGGGGTTAGGAGAGGGGTGAGGAGAGGGCTAATGGGCAGGACAGGGCTTCTCTCCTGCTCTTGCTCCATCTTTGGGGTCAGAGGTGAATTGTCTCTCTCCTGCCCTGTGTCCAGTTGGGCCTTTTCTCCAGCCTCGGCCTGCGGCTCTAAGGGAAGCTTAGGGACCTCCAAGACTGGGCCTCCAGGCAGGGGTATCGCCTGGCTGCTCTGCCCGCATGGGCACTTCCCTGTCAGGGTTTTCTTTGTCTTGAGCAGGGCCTCCTGGCCCATCACCACCCGTGTGTCCATGTTCTCTGGCTCCTTGTAGTCGCTCTCCACCTCCGAGCCCATCAGAACCTGGAGAACATAATGAGAATGTTAGAAAAACATAAAGATAAGAGTAGACCATTGGTAAACATACACACACATATACACACCTTGATTCTCTCCATCTTCACAGGTCCGCTGCGGCGTCCACAGGGTCCGTGACCTCCAAACGTCCCGCTAAGTCGGACCGTGTTATTGTGGCGACGGTCTGAACCTTCAGGCTGGGGTCGCGGGGTCGCGGAGGAGCTAGGTGTGGCCCGAACCAGCCGTGGCCCAAACGGAGAGGTGCATGATGGCAGCAGCTTCTGAGGGGTGCTGGGGGAGGGACTAGAGCCGCTGTCACTAGGGGTGGAATCAGTGGAGGCATGTCTGGTCATGTCTGAAAGAGGAGCGAAAAATAAGAAACTGTTTCTGTAATGTTATGTCAATGAGGTCAGAATCACTAGCTGCTTCATGACGTGGCAACAGTAACAGTAATGGAGAAAAGGCAACTAGAATTTCAGTTTAACTCCTGAATGTAATTAAAAATAATACAATTAAAACACAAAATATCTGTAATGGATGCTGTAGTCTCTTTGACTTTGTTGAATAGAAACATTCATTTCCGCTCTCTCTTTGAAGCTTGTTCTCCCTCCATTACTGTTGCACACACAGCCATACCTAGCGGGTCTAGAATTTCACCTAAATGTCAGGTGACTGAAAAGACCACACTCACAGCAGGGTACACATCAAGTGGTATCAACATATCAAAATATAAGGTCCCTACTGTCGTCACTTACAACCATCAACTACGGCTGGGTGAATGGAGCCCTTTTACTGGTAGTGAGTTCTGAATTAACTAAATGTGTGCTCCCTCCATTTACAGGGTTCACTGCCCAGGGTAGTTCTTTACTCAGGCACTTTTCCTTCCACAGTAGTGACCCCTGACCCCCGAGGGAATGGAACACACCCTGAGTTTGCTAAAGTCTGCATATCTGGCTGTTGTACCTGCTGCTAGGGCAGTTGAGCCCGCACTGTGCACGAGTGTGTGTAAGCTTGTGCATGTAGGTGTTTTTCCCCCTCTCCTCTACCCCTCCTCCCATCTTTCCTGTACCCATCTAACAATTCTTTGTGAGGCATTGGAAAACCTCCCTGGTCTTTGAGGTTGAATCTGTGTTTGGAATGTACTGTTCGACTGAGGGACCTTAGAGATAATTGTATGTGTGGGGTACAGAGATGAGGTAGTCGTTCAAAAATCACAAAGTGAGTGCATGCAACTTATGTGACTTGTTAAGCGAATTTGATTTGATTTGAAATGTTTTGTCCTGAACATATTTAGGCATGCGATAACAAAGGGGTTGAATACTTATTGACTCAAGACATTTCAGCTTTTAATTTTTTATTCATTTGTAAACATTTGTAAAAACATAATCTACTTTGACATTATGGCGTATTGGAGAAAGAGAGAGAAAAGACAAGAGAGAATGAAAGGAATTGAATTAAGAAGAATTCATATTGATTGATGGGTAACATCGAGAACAAGCTGGTCTTGTGTGATATTCATCCCAGATCCTGCAGGGGCGCTACATGCAGGGTGTCTGTTGCCCTCTTCCGTTGCTTGATGCTTGATAGTACTACAGCTAGCACAGTTCGATAACTTCACTAGCTACTTCATGTACAACTTGAAAATACACTACTCTCAGTGCTTAGTGGTAAAATAATGGCCAATATGGTAGCTAGCTTATGCTACTCCGTCTCTTATTTGAAATGAGGCTATTGGTGCTAGCTCTCGTCTTTCTCTTTGCACTTTTGCTCTCTCTCCTCCTCATCTTTCTCTCTTTTGCTCTCCCTCTCTTGCGCTACCTCTCTCTCTCTCTCTCTAATCAGACACTCAGATTAGCCATAGGCTAAATGGTGCCATTATTAGATCACCGCCTTTCCCTCGACACACACACACGCACGCACTCCACTCCAGTGACTGCGCCATCGTCTCCATAACCTTAAACAGGAACGAAGGATCATTTTGAGAGAAAATGACAGAGTGGAGGAGAGGAACTAGGGCAAGAGTGCGAGTGGAGGAGGGAGTCTGGATCCGTCAGAGAGAGAGAGAGAAAGAGAAGGCGAGAGAGGGATCGACAAAGGGGGTATTTTCCATTCTATTATGACCAGCTCTGCTTACTGATGTGACGGTTCTGCAGGATTTAAATGAAAACAACACACAAGACTCCTTACAAGAGTCCTGTCATGTACTGTGAGTGCACATGCCAAGGTCATTATAGTAAACAAAAACAAAAACAAAAACTAATCATGAAAAAAACAATTTAGTAACTGAAATAAAATAATTAACAAATATGTTTGAAAAACTTAAACTATCTTTGACTCCTAAACTAACTAAAATAAAATAAAAACCATTGTGAATTATATTCAGTTTTAGTTAATATTCTAAACTTAGGGCATATAGTACTAATGTAAAAAATAATTGGATAGGTGTAAAAATGGGCAAGAGCGTTTCCTTCTCCCATATTGTTTGCACCAGTCTCGGCACCAGTCCTTTTAAATCCAAGTCACATTGAGATTGACTTTATAATTTAAACCTAACCTAACCTATGACCTGACCCTTCAACTAACGCATTTACCAAAGATTATCTATATACTGACAAGAGATGGGACTCAATGCTCTAACAATGGGAATACATGTCAGAAAAGGCAGAAGGCAGTCGGGAGGAGGTGGTAGCAGGCTGGAACATTCTAGCCAATAAGAGAGCAGATTTACATTTGAACAATGGGCACATCTGCAATATAACATAAAAATATACATATAATAATTCAAATTGGAGACGTATATTTCCCTCACTAACTTTTAACATCAGCTATCTGAGCAGCTAATTGATCGCTGCAGCTGTATATAGCCCATCTGTAAACAGCACACCCAATCTACCCACCACATCCCCATATTGTTTTGAT